>NC_045428.1:389608467-389912414 GCF_902635505.1 Sarcophilus harrisii | reverse complement strand
AACTGGGACATTGATGCATTGTTGGTGGAGTTGTGAACGAATCCAACCATTTTGGAGAGTAGTTTGGAACTATGCTCAAAAAGTTATCAAACTGTGCATACCCTTTGATCCAGCAGTGTTACTACTGGGATTATATCCCAAAGAGATTATAAAGAAGGGAAAGGGACCTGTATGTGCACGAATGTTTGTGGCAGCCCTTTTTGTAGTGGCTAAAAACTGGAAACTGAATGGATGTCCATCAGTTGGAGAATGGCTGAATAAATTGTGGTATATGAATATTATGGAATATTATGTTCTGTAAGAAATGACCAACAGGATGATTTCAGAAAGGCCTGGAGAGACTTACACGAACTGATGCTGAGTGAAATGAGCAGGACCGAGATCATTATATACTTCAACAACAATACTAGATGATGACCAGTTCTGATGGATCAGGCCATCCTCAGCAACGAGATCAACCAAATCATTTCTAATGGAGCAGTAATGAACTGGAACTAACTATACCCAGAAAAAGAACTCTGGGAGATGACTAAAAACCATTACATTGAATTCCCAGTCCCTATATTTATGCACACCTGCATCTTTGATTTCCTTCACAAGCTAATTGTACAATATTTCAGAGTCTGATTCTTTTTGTACAGCAAAATAACGTTTTGGTCATGTATACTTATTGTGTATCTAAGTTATATTTTAATATATTTAACATCTACTGGTCATCCTGCCATCTAGGGGAGGGGGTGGGGGGGTAAGAGGTGAAAAATTGGAACAAGAGGTTTGGCAATTGTTAATGCTGTAAAGTTACCCATGTATATATCCTGTAAATAAAAGGCTATTAAATAAAAAAAAAATTAATAAAAAAATAATATGTCAGGAACTGTGCATGAGACACATGGACAAATGAAATAGTCTGTCCTTCCTATAGGGAAAGATAACCTATCCATATCCATATATATATATGTAAAACAAATGTAAAGTGGAGTAGGGGAAGATCTGGGACATGTAACTAGGAGGAATCAGAAAAAGGACTTTTGGAACAGATGGTATTGGAGTTGAACTTTGACGAAAATTAGGGAGGAGGAATGTGTGTCATGGGCCTTTGGGTAGATATGGAAAGCTATGTTTAAGGACTAGTAAAGAGGCCAATCTATCTGTGGCGTAAAGTATGTGAAGTCAAGCAGTGTAAAATAAGGCCAAAAATGGTAGGTTGGAGATAAGTTGTGAAGGCTTTAAATTCTAAACAGAGAAGTTTGTAGTTGATTTTTAGAGATACTTGAAGCTGTAATATTCTTGAGTGAAGAAGTAATATAGTTAGACCTTTATTTTAGCAACTAAAGGGGCTTCAGAGGCTATCTAGTCCAAGCCCTTGATTTTCCAGATTAAGAAACTGAGGCTCAGAGTGACTTATGACCATACAATTAGTAGATGTCAAAGGCAGGGTTTGAATTAAGCAGTGTCAGCAAGATACTAGGTCTATCACTATAGTTAATACATCATAGTACCTCTTACTACACCATATTTGTTTTTTTTTCTTTCTCTAAAATATTTTGTCTAACCCTGAAGATAGCTCAGTCTTATAAACACTGAATACAGAATGGAAAAACAGAGTTTAATTTCATATGTGATTTCTTAAATTTGTATACCTATTTTTATTAGCTGGTGTAGCATAATATTTTTCCAAGATAACTATGGAAGGTGATCTTTTTGTACATTCTATAGGCAGCCCTGCTGGAGACTACTGTGGAAAGACATGTTTAGGAGAAAGAGACAATCAATGGTTGGGAGTCAGTCTTTCCAGACAGCCAAAAGACAATGGAACTATTGTGGTATGTAGTAATGATTTTGTCCATAGTTGATATTGTACAAACATTTACGACATGGGTATGTCTGTTACATACTTTGTATTTGTGTTTCATACAGGCTTGTGGACATCGATGGAAAAATATATATTACATGAAAAATGAATATAAGCTTCCTAGTGGTGTTTGTTACCTAATGCCTCCTGACATGAGAACAGAGCACAGTAAAAGAATGGCTCCCTGTTATCAAGGTGAGGTGAGATTGTAATACTGGATCACAAGAAGCAAATACGTGTTGCTTTAAAATGTAGATGCATATTGGTTCATGATTCTCATGTTGAAAATTATTTTTCCTTACATATAAATAAATTGGTCCTACATTTTCACCAGTTATTTATTTTTTAAAATTGTTTTAACTCCTAAATTATTTCTCTTTCATTTTATACTCTGTAGCTAGTAGGGCTAGCTCTAAATAATTAATGCAATTTATGTACTTAAGGAAAAATTATTATAGTCAACTCTTCTATTTGGATAGGGGATTCTGCCAATAAAGTGGATAATTAAGTGTCATTTACATTTAATTTTGTGAAGAAAATGTGTTCTCTGTAGTTTATATTAAAAATATTCTGGAAATTTCCAATATTCTGGAAATTCATTGCCCATCTATTTCTAACAAAATAGAAAAGCTCTTCTGTGAAAATTACTCTGTTTAATTTTCCCTTCATCTCAATACTTTTCAAAATGCTTTAGAGTCTAAGCAAATTCCATGTGTATATTCTCTCTGTATCTCCTCTTCTTTCTCTCTCTCTTTCATCATCTCTGTCTTTGCTTCTTCTGTTTCATTTACTGTCTCTTGTATAGAAGTATAAATAAGTGAAAATTGAAAAGCTTTTCCTTTTTGATCCAGCTAAGATGCAGGCAGCTTATAGGAGTAGTCAACAAGTGAAGTGAAAATACAAACACAGAGCTTAAATAAGTTGAGTATCTCTTCTACTAATGTCAACATGAAATTGAAAGCAAGATTTGATGCATAAAAGCTTCGTTACTCATTAATATTTAGAAAATTAAAAACTGGTAACATTTAACAATAATGTTTTCTTTTTGGAGTTCAAAGGACATTCCTAATAATGGGCAAAACACATCTTATATTGTTAAAGTATTCTATTTAAATAACAGTCATATTAATAGTAGGGTTTAGGATTTTTATGATAGCTTCTTTTCCCAAAAAGTTAAAAATTATTACATGGCTCCAGAACAATTCTCCCAATATTCAAAGAAGCTAGCTGAAGTAAAGATTATATGTTCCTTGAGGGCAGGAACCATATCTTATAGTCATCCTTGTATAACTAGAGCCATTCTTTACTAATTCATTCAGTTAATGATGAAGCTTTTGTGTAGCAAGGACTGTTGTAGGCCACATGATAATAGCACTCTGAGTGAAATTAAAATGTAATTGGGGAGAATTTATAAAAAATAAAAAATATAGTAGTATATAGATTATGTTAATATGTGATTTTCTATATCAACATTCAGCCTTCAGGGATATTTATATATGTTTTAATGGCCCCTATTTCTATTTGTATATGACACCATTTACCTAAAGTGCCTCGCATGTTGCTTTGTACTTTAAAACATATCCTATTTTATAGATGTGGAGGATAGGAAGAAATAATGTTGCAGCTTTTTTAAATGAATATACAGCTGCATTCTAACTTATAGTTTTGCCATTATGCCATACGAGTCATTACACAGAGAAACATTGTAGCTTCCTCCTCTACAATGGTCCCAACATAGTTCTTACACAGGTTGTCCTTATACTAGCATTACCTACAGTTTTTTAAATAACAATGTATATACGACCTTTTGGGACACCTTTGAAACTTCTCTTCAACCAGAATGCTGGTCTGGTCATCTTTCTATTCACAATCTACCAATTCTACTTCTCTTTCACACTCCTTTATATATGATATAAACACACATGCATACATTCAAAGTCTTCTCTCTCTATTGTCTTTTATATTCCTTCTTCTCCCTATCAAAAATGTTGCTTAAGATAGCAAATATTGCATTTCATGAAAGACTTGTGACCCAGAATTATCTTGTACTCATTGCAAATAGTTGAAACTAAGAATGCTGGTTGAATTTAGACATGGCATTTTTTTATTAACAGGATAGAAAATATCCTATTTGCCTTATTTTTAAAGGTAAAATTGATTGCATTCTTGCCCTATGGTTTGATTTCTCAAATTTCTCTAATATATTGAAATAGGCATAGAGTGCTAGAAACCTATATTTCTTTAAGCTTCCTTAAGCCTGCAATATATTGCCTTTAGATTGGTGAGGGGTAATTTCTGTTTAGTGAAATGATCAATATCATAAGATAAAAATCTTCACCCAATATATCTGCTATAGCTGTTAAAATTTCCATTAAAATAGTCATTTAGAACAGAATGAACTCTTTAGTGGAAGGGAAATGGGACTTGGGGATCTTAAATAGTAATCTTGAAAAATTTATTTAAAAACTTCCACTTAGAAACCATGAGACCACATACAAATTATTTAAGGAGAGGGCACTTCATTTTCTTCTCCTAAAAATGAAATCAATGCCTTCTGCAAGAGTGAGCTCTAAATGGGAGCTCTAAATATCATAGCTGAAAGGGCCTTACTCAGATCACATTTTCCAGTCTCTCACTTTACAAATGACAAGATAGAAGGGGTTTGAGGGAGAAGAGTGTAGAGTATGAAAACTGGAGTTTGGACATTTGAGGTCCAGCCATAATCTGCTTCTCCCTATGTTATTGAATGTAAAATAGTTTTGAATTTTTCAAACAACAATAATCTGCTGGATAATCAACAAATATTTAAAGTATCTACCATGTGCCAATTGAATAAACAATGAGGGATGCAATCATAAAACATGTCAGTTTCTTCAAAATTTTATAGAGCTCAGTTTTATTTCCCTTAGCTTTTGCCTTTTGAAATTGAAATCCTTATTTTGGTCCTGCCTTTGTGTTGTCTTGACTATTTTGCTGCCTTTCTATCGACCTTTTCCATCTTCATCACAATTCCAGAGACAGAACACTAAGCTAGACAGATGGGTGTTGGAGATATAAATTCAATGAAGGAAACAATCCCTAGGGGCTTATATCTTTAAAGGTATTCATGTGGTATTCTTGTTTTTAAAAATGAGATAACAAAAGACTACGCATTTAAAAAATTTTAAATTAAAGGTTTATAAAGTCACATATAGTCAATGTACTGTTTTAAAAATAGTTTACAAATTATTTTCCTTTTATTTTTCTTTAGATAATCTAAAAAAATTTGGAGAACAGTATACATCATGTCAAGCTGGAATATCTAGTTTTCACACAGAAGTAAGTATTACAATTTTTAAAAACAATTTAACCTTTTAAAATTACAGAATCGTCATGAATAACTTAAATTATTTATATAACTAATCATACTTTTTGACATTGTAAAAAGTGCCAGGTTTAGCATAAAATGTTTTTCCTAGAATAGCCTAAATTATCATCTTCATTTTTTAAAATAAATTTATGTATTGAGAAAATTCTAATAAATCAACAATGTAAAGAATGTCTTATCCTGAATGGTCTTCTTTAAAAAGTAATATTATTGAATACATCAAGATTTCAATTCACTAAAGGATATTTTTTTTACATTTTTTAGAATCCATACTTAAAACATAACTACCCAAATATTTTAAAATTAGTTAAAAATTGTAGGAGTTGTAAAACTACATTTTTACCATTAATAAAATTTCTCTTACAACAAAATTTGTTTAATTTGGTGTTCTGCTTATGAGAGTAACAAGAATATGGAAAAGATCAAGACAAAGGGATAAACCACTATTTAAGGCAAGACCCAAATGAAAAAAAAATGTCCATCTTAAAGTGTGAACCTGAGAGGTCTATAAAATTATGAGGAAATTTGTTTTGTGGGTACATCAGTAATCATTTATTCAATGAGAAAGGGATGTCTTTCCCAACTCTCTGTTTTCCTAAATACCTTTCTCTTTGGTCTATGATACATCCTGAGTAATCCTTTATTTTAGAAGCCTCTGGCTTTTCTGATGTAAAAGTGAATAGAGAAAAAAAATATATCTTTACTAGTTTAACTAGTAATTTACTTTTTAAATAAATTTAAATTCACTTAAGTTACTTTTACTAGTCATTTACTAGCTTATTCTTAGAGTTTTCTCCAGAAGCCTTTTGAATGAACTGAAGCCTTAGTAGCCATCTTGCATGGCTTCACTATATTGCTTATTTTTAATAAATTCTTTGGAATTAAAACCATCCTTTCCCCACCCCAATGTATTAAATATCCACATAAAATTTGTTTGTTTCATACTGGATGATGAAAACACTTTCCCATTGATAATAAAGGTGCTTTATTTTCTTTCTAGGATTTAATTGTCATGGGAGCCCCTGGATCACATTACTGGACAGGTTCACTCTTTGTGTACAGCATTACAGCGAACAAGTACAAGGCTTTTGTGGACAGACAGAATAAAGTAAAATTTGGAAGCTATCTAGGTATGGTAAAATATTTAACACAAATTTAATAACCTTAGGTCTACAAGGAGTAATAAATGTTGATTTAGGGCTTACTTGCATAAGGCATATAAGAAGGCATTAAAACTTCTTAAGAGTTCAGAAATGTCCTGCTTGTCAGAGAACTCCATAATTTATGTTAATTTTAATTTTACACTTGCCAATTGTAGTTAAACTACAGGATGAAAAAGGGGCCCAATAAAATAAAAAATATAAATTCAATACAGCAAACTTTTGTTGAGTGCTTCCTTTGTGCAAAAATCACTGTGTTGGGGACAGCACCCCATAGTCTACATTCAAATAAGCCTTGGGAAGTAAAATTAGAATCTTGTCTCTTTGCCTAGGTGACTATGGCCAGGTTTATAAAAGGTCCCCAAGGACACAGATTATATGTATAATATCATTTTTTAGAATGTTTGATAATGGTTAAAACATACTTTTATATTAAAATCCCATTTCTAACTTTACAATTCAATTAAAAATATTAATGATATGTCTGCACTGTGCCAAGCACCAATAAGATAATTATTTAAAAATGCAATGGTTCCTGCCCCCAAGGAGCTTGCATTCTACTAGAAATTTATTGATAGTTGAATTCTTTTTATTTTTATTTTAATATCTTTATTTTCCCCAGTTACATATAAAACTTTCTTTGCTTTAAATATTTAGTAGAATGGACATGTAAATTCATCTGACCCTAGATATTTTTTTTTCTTTGGGAGATGATTAATAGCTTGTTCAATTTATTTTTTTCTAAAATGGGATTATTTGAGTAATTTACTTTATTTTCTGTTAATCTGGGCAACCTATATTTTGTAAGTATTCATCCATTTCACTTAGATTATCAGATTGACATATAGTTGGGCAAAATAGCTCCCAATTATTGCTATAATTTCTTCTTCAATGATGGAAAGTTCACCCTTTTAATTTTTGATACTAACAATTTGATTTTATTCTTTACTTTTTCTAACCAAATTGACTAAAGATTTATCAATTTATTGGTTTTTTTATAAAACCAACTTAGTTCTGTTTACTAATCCAATAGTTTTCTTACTTTTAATTTTATTAATTTCCCCTTTTATTTTCAGAATTTCAAATTTAGTATTTATTTGGGGGTATTTAATTTGTTCTTTTTCTAGCTTTTTTAGTTGCATGCCCAATTCATTGATTCTCTTTCTCTTATTTTATGCAAGTAAGCATCTATAGAAATAAAACTTCTCCTAAGAACTGTTTTGGCTGCATCCATAAATTTTGGTATGTTCTCACATTATTGTCATTCTCTTGGATGACATCATCAATTGTGTCTATAATTTGTTGTTTCACCCACTCATTCTTTAGGATTAGATTATTTAGTTTCCAGTTAATTTTTGGTCTGTTTTCCCTGATTTTTATTGCATTATGATCTGAAAAAATGCATTTACTATTTCTATCTTTGTGCATTTTATTTTGAAATTTTTATGCCCTAATATATGATCAGTATTTGTGTAAGTTCCATGTACTGCCAAGATAAAAGTATATTCCTTTCTGTCTCCATTAAATTTTCTACAAAGGTCTATCATACTTAACTCTTCTAAAATTCTATTTAGTTCCTTAACTTCTTTCTTATTTATTTTATGGTTTGATTTATCTAGTTCTGAGAAAGTAAGGTTGAGATCCCCCACTAGTATAGTTTTGCTGTCTAATTCTTCTTGCAGCTGTCTTAACTTCTCCTGCAGGAATTTGGATGCTTACTATTTGGTGCTTAGTATTGATATTACTTGATTGTCTATGATACCCTTTAGCAAGATGTAGTGTCTTTTATTATCTCTTTTAATTAGATGTATTTTTGTTTTTGCTTGATCTGATATCAGGACCACTCCCTCTGCTTTTTTAAATTCAGCTGAAGCATAATAGATTCTGCTCTAGTCTTTTACCTTTACTCTGAATATAACATTCTGTTATAAATGTGTTTCTCATAAACAACATGTTGTAGGATTCTGGACTTTTAATCCAAATTGCCATACACTTCTATTTTATAAGAGAGTTCATCCCATTCACATTCACAGTTAAAATTACCAACACTGTACTTCTAATTATCTTAGTTCTCCAACTTACATGTTTCTCTTTCCTTTCCCACTTTCTCTCACTCAAACAGCTCTCCCCTTTCACCGTCCATCTCCCTTTCTTATCCCTTTCCTCTGGTATTTCTGTTTCCCTTCTATTAACCTGCCCCTTTCCTTTTCCTTACCCCCCTTTCCCTTTCTACTATCTTATAGGGTAAGACAAGTTTCTCTGTGAAGCTATATATGTTTGATATTCTTCCTTTGAACCAAATAGCATGAAAAAGTCACAAAATGCTTAACCTCTTCCTTCTTTTCCTCAATTGTAATAGGTCTTCCCCCCCCTTTGTGGAATGTAATTTACCCCATTTTACTTCCATTTTCCTCTTTTTCCAGTTCAATTACCTTTTCACCTCTAGTTTTTTTTTAATATCATCACAATAAAATCAAATGATATCTGTATCCTCTAAGTATGATCTATAAATAAAGTTCTCAAGAACTAAACATGTCCTCTTCCCATAGAGGGATGCAAACTTTTAACTTTTAAAAGAAATAGCTTTTTTCTTTCCTTTTTGCCTTTTTATGCTTCTCTTGAGTTATGTATTTGAAGATCAAATTTTCTGTTTAGCTCTGGTCTTTTCATCATAAATAAATGAAATTCACCTGTTTCATTGAATGTCCATCTTTTCCCCTAAAAATAATGCTTAATTTTGCTGGATACTTGATTCTTGGCTGTAATCTAAGTTCCTTTGCCTTTTGGAATATCAGATTCCAGGCCCTTTAATTCTTTAAAGTAGAAGCTGCAAGGTCCTGGGTAATCCTGATTATGCCTCATCAATGTTTGAATTTTTCTTTCTGGATAATTATGAAATTTAGCTACAATATTCCTTGGAGTTTTCATTTTGGAGTCTCTTTGAGGAAGCAATTGGTGAATTATTTCTATGGCTATTTTACCCTGTGATTCTAGGACATCAGGGAAGTTTTTCTTACTGATTTCCTGAAAGATGATGTCTAAGCTTTTTTTTTTTATCATGATTTTCAGGTAGTCCAATAATTCTTAGATTGTCCCTCCTAGATCAGGTCAGTTGTTTTTCCAATGAAGTATTTTATATTTTCTTCTACTTTTTAATTTTTTTGTTTTGATTTTTTGTTTGTTTTATTGGTTCTTGATGTCTCATTGAGTCATTCACTTCCATTTGTTCAATTTTAATTTTTAGTAAATTATTTTTGTCAGTTAGCTTTTTTATCTTTTTTTTTGTATTTGGCCAATCGAACTTTTAAATGAGCTGTTTTGCTCATTGGAATTTTTTTTCCATTTCACAAATTCTGTTTTTTCAGTGAGTTGGTTTCTTTTTAAAATCTATTTTGTAAGAAGTTACATGATTTTTCCATTTCATCAAATCTATTTTTAAGGAGTTTTCTTCAGGTAATTTCTGTTTCCTTTTCTAAACTCTCCTGTAAACTTATTTCCTTTCCCCATTTTTCTTCTAAATCCCTTTTAAGATCCTTTTTTAATTCTTCTAAGAGAGACTTGTGAAATGGGGACCAATTCATAACATCCTTTGGGGCATGGAGATGATCATCTGGAGATGATTTCTCTTTAGGGAGCTCAGAGTTTGAGGTCTATTCTTTTCTGTCTCCATAAAAGCTATCAGTGGTCAGAGTTCTTTTTGCTTTTTTACTCATTTTTTAAAGGTTGAGGTCTGTTCTTGCGCAAAGGAAGATTGTCCCAAGCTTCTTTTACAGGTAACAGTGAATTTACACTGTCCTGGGCAGGTGATGCTGACTTCCTTCCTGTGTTGGGTGGATGTGCCAAGTCCCTCATTATTCTGAGGTTCAGAGGCTCACTATTTGCATTTTGTATTTGTGTTGGATGTTTCATAGCTAATCTGCTGATCCACTGGCTTCTGAACTAGGAGAGTAGTTGACTTGCTGTGTTTTGGCTAAGAGCCTCCAAGTAGATTCCTTGGCATGCAGATGTCTTTTTTATCTCTTTTTGGCAATCCCCATTGCCCTGGATCCCTGTGCTGTGTTTGTGCTTGGCCAGCTTCCCACCATGCCCAATTGAAACAGACCTTTTCTGCAGTTCTGCCAAAATATCTTCTGCTGTAAATATGTTACACTTCAAATATTTGTGGGTTTAGTCACTCCAAAACCAGTTTGGAGACTTGATCTGGTGCTGATCTGAGGAATGCCAGGAAGATCTCAGATAAAGACTTATCTACTCTTCACCATCTTAGTTACACCTCTTGTAAAACTTTCATTCACAGCTTTTTTTAAAAAATTTTGAGTCCAAATTTCCTCTTTTCCTCTCTACTTTCACTTGTTATAAGAAGGTACAGGTGAAGTTATGCAAAACATTTCCTTAGAACTCATGTTGTAAAAGAAAGCATAGATCTCTCCCCCACCCCTAAAAACATCCTTCAAGAAGAATAAAATTTAAAAGAGTATGCTTCAAACTGTATTCATACACAGTTAGTTCTTTCTCTGGTTATGGATAGCATTTTTCATTATAAGTCCTTTAGAGTAATCGTGAATCATTGTATTATTGAGAATAATAAAGTCATTCACAGCTGATCATCCCAAAACATTGCTATTACTTTCTACACAGTACATTACACTTTGCTTGAATTCATTGAGAACTTTTCAGGTTTTTCTGAGGGTGTCCTGCTTATTATTTCCCATAGAACAATAATATTCCATCATAATCACATGCCACAATTTATTCAGTCATTTCTCGATTGATGGGCACCCCCTCAATTTCCAATTCTTTTCCTTGAGAAGAGAGCTGCAATAAATGTTTTTGTGCATACAGATCCTTTTCCTTTATTTCTTAAACTATGTCTTGGGATTCATGCTTAGTAGTGATATTGTTAGGTCAAAGGATATGCATGATTTCATAGACCTTTTGGACATAGTTTATCTTTTGATCAATTGGGGAATGACTCTTTTTTTAAATAGAATTGACTCATTTCTCTATACATATGATAAATGAGGCCTTCATCAGAGAAACTGGCTTCAAAACTCTTATCCCAGTTACTGTATTTCTGTTTATTCTATTCTCTCTCTCTTTTCACCCTGACCCTTCCAATAGCATTTTGCTACTGATCCCCTAACCTCCCCCACAATATGTCCTCTCCTTCTATCACCCTCTTCCTTTCTGTATCCCTTTCCCTTTGTAATTTCTTGCAGGGTAAGAGATTTCTATTCCCATATTGAGTATGTACCTCTTGAAATGAGGAAATACTCTGATGAGAGTAAGGTTGTCTCACTCCCATGCTCCTCTTCTCTTCCAGAACTCCACTGTATAATCTTTTTTTGGCCTCTTTTATGGAAGATAACTTATGCCATTCCAAGCCTCCCTTTCCCATTCTACCAGTACATTCCTCTCTCACCCCTTAATTTTATTTTAAAGATATTATCCATTCATATTCAACTCATATCTATGACCTCTGCCTACATATATATATATATATATATATATATATATATGTAGTTTCTAACTTCTATATAATACCTTCTAAGATAAACATTATTAAGTCCTTTATGATATCCATTTCTTGATTACCTCCTTATGCTTCTCCTGATTTCTGTATTTGAAAATCAGATTTTCTACTCAGCTCTGATCTTTTTGTTATTAATACTTGAAAATTCTCTATTTCATTGAATTTTCACCTTTTCTCCTAAAGGCTATACTGTTTTGCTAGGTGATTATAATCCTAGCTCCATTGCTTTCTGGAATATCATATTCTAAGTCCTCTGTTCCTTTAATGTAGAAGCTGCTAAATCTGTTATCTTGATATGACTCCACTATATTTGAATTGTTTCCTTCTTGTTCTTGCAATATTTTCTCCTGGACATGGGAGTTCCAGAATTTAACTGTAATATTTCTTGGGAGTTTTCATGTTGGGATCTCTCTCAGCTCTCTTCCCAAATTTCCCTCTCTCTTACTTGATTTTCAAAATCCCTTATGGCTAGCTTAATCATATACTTCCAAAGGACAAAAATTAGTTGAAAGTACTTCCAAAAGCTTTTATTTGATCCAGAAGCATGTAATACTGCATATATTATCTCATTTAATTAAGAACTCTTGTCATAACATGGCTAATATGAAAATGTTTTACATGATTACAAATACATAATCTATATCAAATTGCTTACCATCTTAGAAAGGAAGAAGTGATGGGGGGGGGGGATTTGGCACTGAAAAAAATTAAAAGAATGTCAAAAATTATCTTTATATGTAATTGGGAAAAACAGAATTTTATATACATATATGTATGCATGTATATACATAAACATATCTGTATAGAAAGTTACACATACATACAGGCATGTTTTTGGCTGGCTTGTAGGTGGGATGGAATTACCCTCTTGTCTTTATGAGAGATTTTCCCTCAGAGGCAACTAGTTTCAGACATCATAGTTCTATTCAGGGAATCTGCAGACTTTAATCAATTTAGGTTATAAATTACAGAGTAAAAATCCTTTACTAGAGAATGACTTCTTGATACGTGGCTTTATGATTCATATTGCATTGCTGAAGTATCTGAGTTTTAAGTATTCCTCTGGTGATGGTTCATTTTCATTCTCTTTCTTATCTCTATGTGTCCTAATATTTTTTGCCATTTGCCATTACTGATTTTTCCCAAGACTCAGACTTTTAAAATACAGAATTAATATACATTGATTGAATGATTGAACATAATTTAAAAAGGAATTGTTTGACTAGTATAGAATTTTTTTTTCATTTTAGTGTTTTTCTAAAATCAGAACTAAGGCATTATTTTACAATAGACAATTCAGGAACACTGTTTTCCTATTAAAAATGTATTATTTTTGTTTAACTATGGTAAATAGTCTAAGAAATGAAACATAGTATAATCTTTAAAAAACAAAACAAAACAAAAAAAATACCTAGGATGTGAAGATATATCCTCATAATGAAATTCTTTTACATTCTTCTCTTCCCTTCCTAGGGTATGCTGTTGGTGCTGGTCATTTTCGAGATCACCAACGTACAGAAGTAGTTGGAGGAGCTCCACAACATGAACAGATTGGTAAAGTAAGGATTGTATTTTTAAAATCATCATTTGCCTTCAGAGATTCAATATAAATTTTGATAAGGGCTGAAAAAAGTATGGCAGAAGAGAATCTAGGAGCCTTGAGGAATCACAAGGGAAAAATATATTTCACTAATATTAGATGGAATTACTATGTATCTAATATATGAAAATTTATGAATACTCTTGTTATAAAAGCTACACAATAGTGTTTAACAAAGGAATATAACCTTATTGGCTAGTTACACATTTTGTTTTGTGTTTAGGTAGGGAAAATTCCCTCTCTTTAACATATTCATATTTGCCTTCTTTTATAAATGTTTCATTTATTTTACTATGTCAAAATGTAAACACTAAATACTATAGTGTAAAATAAAAGCTAGCCTTTATTTGTTCTTGGGCCCTTTATGGGTTGTATGAATAGAAAGCCTTGCGTATGTAATATAAATGGAAGCTGGGAAGGAGTAGAAGGGAAGCAAAAATATTTCTTCTGGTCCTAGCTCTACCACCTTAATCAACTCATTCTCCCTTGACCTTAGTTTTGTCTTAGTTTTCAGAAAATGGAGATAATATGAATTCTGCCTTATTAAAAAGGAGCTCCCATAAGATAATAATGGCAAAGAGTGTTGGGAACATAAAGTGCTAAACATAAATCAAATATTATTAGGTATGAACAGTTAATGCTATTCTACTTCAAATTATCAATCTTAAGGTAAACTATAGGCTTTAAACTTAATTTGCTAATAGTTCATTAGATAAATAAAAGACTTTAGAATAAAATGAAAAGAGGATTTTACCATATGTGAATGTAATTTAAGGATATTTTTTGTTGCCTTTTTAAAATTTTAGGCATACATATTCAGTGTTGAAGCAAGGGAACTGAATATAATATATGAAATGAAGGGGAAAAAGGTAAAATACTTCTGTATTTCTTTACACATGGAATTTTATGATGACATTACTTCTTAGTATCATAACCAGATTTGCTTTGACTTGATGCAGCTCGGTTCATATTTTGGAGCTTCAGTTTGTGCTGTGGATCTCAATGCAGATGGCCTCTCAGATTTACTTGTTGGTGCTCCTATGCACAGTATTGTCAGGGAAGAAGGAAGAGTTTTTGTTTACATCAACTTGGGCTCAGTAAGTTATCATATATCAGTAAGCAGTTATTTTCAAATATTTTATGGAATTGAAATTGTCTAAAATCTGTGATTGGTTTAACTGAAAACTGTTTTTACCTGTTTAAGTTTCTTGTTGATTGCTTTAAGTAGAATGGGAATAATTGGTTATTGGCTTACTTTACCCCTATCTTTCCAAGAGTATGAGAGAACTTGCTAAAGAGTGAGTATAATATTATGGATGCTCATTTAAATCATTTTTGGAAATGTCACCCCAAAAATAAACTTTCTTCATTTAACTACCTTGGTCTTTTGTCTTTCTGTTGAAGTACAGTCAGCCTATAAAAAGAAACCACACAAATCTCACTTCTAATGAAATTAAGTTTTCAAGTTTCTTTTCTTTGTTTTTTATTGATTAGATTTATTGTTTACAGTGACTTGCAAAAATTTTTGAAGATCTCTGACAAAGATCTTTGCCTTTTGTCATATCACACACATGATGAGAGTCTAGATTTATTGAAGTGATTTTATGTAAGTGAAATCCTTGAAGAAATTATTTAAATAATCTAATGCTAATTTAATTTTATTTCAATTCCAATACTATGAATTAGTTATATTAATAATGATTATAATTAAAATCAATTATTAATACCAATTATATTTCTCAATTATTAGCAATTATACGAGTTTTTTCCTTAACTTGAAATTCAAATCTCAGTTAACAATTTTTGTTCTGTTCATCCTATTGTTTTCTTGTTTTCTTTGATGGAGAAAAAAAAGAAATGACAAAGGGTTGAGTAGTTTTATCTTCATTTCATTCTCTCTTCTTATTGCTCTTGCCCTCTTCATCCTCAATAATGATTCTTTCTGTTCTGTATTTTCCTTATACCCAAATATGGTGTCTTTAAAAAACAACCCTTTTGTTCTTAACATTCCCCACTAGATTTAATTCTATTTTAGTGCAGCATTCCCAAAACTATTCTCACAGGACCATTTTCTTTGTTTACTTGCTCATTTCCTATACATGTCTTTTATTTTCATGTCCATCTGCTTTAGTCTCTTAGTTCCTTGTATATCTTAATTAGTTTTGTTAAATAACTTTCCTGTTTCTTCCCCCTTTCTAGTCATCTCATTATTTGCATCATGAGCATTTTTTTCATGGAAGTATTATATTCTCCTAAGATCTGCTTCCTTCAGAGAATTTTAGACTATCAGGTCATATTTATCTTTTTGTAGACTTTTTGATATTGGTCTTTTTTTTCCTTATAGATCATGAACTCTAAAATGTATAGTCAGTCACTTCCTCCCAAGTTCCCATTTCTACTTTGGTAGCAATTCTTCTTTATTGATTACACTCTTGTCCATAATAGCAATTCTTCTGAAACCTTCTGTTACAATGCCATCTATACATAATGATTCTAAAAACTACAAGCCCCAACTAATAAAATTTGTCAACTTTTAAATAAACAGCAAATCTCAGCATGCATATTCCCCTACCCCAGGTTTTAAGGATTTAAAAAATGCATGTTGAAACAGTTTTATTAGATTACAAGTCTAAATGATAAAAGAGTCTATAATGACATTTTTCCCCTTCTAGGAAGCAAAAATGAAAGAAATGGAAACTGAACTAGTTGGAAGTGACTCATATGCTGCAAGATTTGGAGAATCCATAGTCAATCTAGGGGACATTGATAATGATGGCTTTGAAGGTAATGTCAAATGAAATATTTTTGTGGTTGATTTCACCTTATACAGTAATACATTGAAGTGAATATTATTGGATTGCTTTGGCTTCTGCAGGAAACAACTCAGATTGCTGTCTTTTTAAAATTCTTTTATGTGTTTTTAGTAGTTTCTCTATTGCTTTCTTCACTATTAATTATCCTCTCTTGACCCTGTCAGTATGTCGTCTTTTTAAGCACAAAATCTGGGAATACTTCCATGAGCTTAATAATCGGCGGAGATGTATGTGCATAGTTATAGGATTAAAATATGCTTAATAATTGTTAGTTTTTCCTTTAAGAGATATCTCAAGCAGATTCTTATTGTCAAACTTTGTATCCTCATGTCCTCCCTATTCCTAAAAGAACATCTAGTTTTGTTTAATATAGTTGGATAAGCACCTTAAGCTGTTTCCTATGGATGTATGTATCTGAATGTTTTTTGTTGTTTAAGTAATTTAAGTTGTGTCCAATTCTTCATGATCCTATTTGAGGTTGTCTTGGCAAAGATACTGGAGTAGTGTTCCATTTCCTTCTCTAGCTCATTTCACAGATGAGGAAACTGAAGTAAATGAGGTTAAATGACTGGCCTGGAGTCGTGTAGCTAATATCTGAGGCTGAATTTGAATTCTGGCCTTCTTGGCTCCAGGTTGTACCATCTAGTTATATTAGATATTAAAATAAAGTTGTGAGGTAAGAATGTCCTGGATAACTGGCAAGATTATCTTTCAGGAGCAGGTACTGTCACGTCTGAGAAGATTTTGATAGTGTTTTCATTGGTAGAAAGAAGGAGGAAGGGTCTATCAATGCAAAGAATGTTGGAATAGAAAGAGTAGGTCAGTGCATTTCTCTGGTGGCTACAGAGCGAAGTTGAGGTTTTCAGAAAATTTTGCTGTAGGTTTCCCTTCGGTGGAGATTTGCATCATTCATTCTGTTCTTTTTTATTGTTTTAACAAAAAGAAAACATTTTATATTCAGAAAGACATTTATTCAAACAATTACTTTCAGCATATTGTTTAGTAGTTAGCTGGACACCAAATTGAATTCTAAATGGCATGTTTACTGATTGCATAGACATTGACTCCATTGAATTCTTAATTTCTGAAGAATGCTGCACATCTCATTCTTCTTGGAATATTCATTTTCTATATTTCTTTCCTTTTCAGATCTTAGCAGGGCTTAGACTGATGAATACCAAAAGTATCCCAGTTTGCCCTGATTTTTTTTTTTGTTCCATAGCTTAAATTTCAGTTGACTGTTCCTACAAAGATAAAAGACCTCAGGATGATCTTGATTTTTTATTTCTCCTCTGCTTTCTTCTCTTCCTTATTCCTTCTATTTCCCCATGATGGTGGGGGTAATGAAGTAGATTTCAAATTTTATAATTTTGGCATGTGTTGATGAATGAAGGGTTTAAGTAGAAAAGAAGATACTCTTTTTCTTTAATGTTTTTCTCCCCATAATCCATGAGTCCTTCTCAAAATTGCTGTACTTGTATTGTGATGCATTTTATGGCTGCCTCCTGTAGTAGAATTGTTACAAAACCAATTACTTTTCTGTAAAAGGAAAGTGAGAAAATGAGCTGTATTTATTGTATCCAAATGATTTAATTCCAATGACTAGCATAGCAAAAAGAAAGTCGTACTTAGCAAAGTGAAATTAGACATATTCTAAAGAGGACATTAGTTTGGCTGATATCCAGTCTGTGAACACGTCATTATGAGCTGGAGATTGTATGTTATGTAGTAGGCTTCTGTTAGCTAGTACTATAAAAATATAAGCATGTGATGGTAAATTCCTGGGTTTGTTGGATTTTTTAATTATATTAATTGATACAATATCTTCTGTCTTCACTAAGATATTTTCAGATTTGGTCTTAAATGTTAATATGCGTGACTTGGCTTATTTTGTGTTTTTAATTGGCACTTGAAAAATTTTCAAATGATAGCCATTTAAGGTTGTTTTCCAAAGATAATATGGTTTTGGTTAGCCAGGAAATACTTCTTAAGCATTTATACTGTGGCAGGCACTGCATTAAATTTGAAGATACAAAGAAAGGTATATAAAATGGTCCTTGTCCTCAGAGAGTTCACATTCTAGATGGGGACACAGCATGCTAACAACTCTGTCTGTAGAAGCCACAAACAAAATAAATAGAAGATAATAATACAGGATAATACGGGGGGGGGGGACCAGAGAGAATTTCCTGCACATGCTGAAATTTGAGCTTGAAGGAAGTCAAGAAAAATTAAATTAGGAGGGGTTCATTATTGTACTTAATAGTTTTTTTTTCCTTTTATACAGTGCTAAGTGATATAGATGATAAAGGTTAAATACATTTGTCCTCAAGGCAAATAGAAAATTCAAATAAAAAAAACTTTCAGTTATTGATCTGTAATTTTAAAAAATAAGTTCAATTCAACAGATAGTTTAAAATATTTTTATATGAGAGACACTGTGCCAGTTATTGAAAATACAAAGACAAAGTTGATAAAGATCCTGTCTTCCAGGAGCTTACATTTTCCTGGGGAAATATCACATACACGCAGGTAATTGAATACAACATAACTAGTTAGTGGTGCAGTGGATAAAGCATCAGATTTAAGGAAGACTTGAGTTCAAATGTGGCTTCAGACACTTATTGTGTGACCCCAGCAAGACATTTAATTCTGTTTGCCTCCGTTTCCTCATCTGTAAAATGAGTTGTAGAAGGAAATGGCAAACCACTACAATGTTTTTGCTAAGAAAACACCCCTCAAAAGGGTGAAAAAGGTGAAAAGAGAACCTGAAAAGGATCTCTAAAGAGTCAGACCATTGAAGATGATTAAATGATAACAACAACTGAAGAAGGAATTTTAAAAACAGATAGAACCAAAGCTTTATAGCAGAAAGCAGCATCAAAGCTTCAAAGAGGGACAGAAGGTGACAGTGAATTCTATGCGTAGAGGACAGCTCATATAAAAACTAGCATGTATGTGATGTAAGATAGAAAGGTAGACTGGAACCAGATTGTGGAAAACCCTAACCCCCAGAATAAGAAGTTTATAACTTGCTTTCAAGATATTAGGAAGATGCCAAAGGTTATTGAATAGTAAATTCACATAGTTAGATCTGGACTTTACAAAGATTATCTTCCATCTGTGTGGAGGATAAATCAGAGAGGGAATAGACTGGTAGTATTAGGCCAGTTAAGGGATTATCATAATACTCAATGTGACAGCTGCTGGCACCCAGAATTAGGACTGTGGTCATGTGATCAGGGAGAAGGGGACAGATATGAAACATATTATAAGGGTAGAGGTTAGTAGGTTTGATGGCTGATTAGATAGAATCCTTGGGAATAGGGAAGCATCCAGTCTTATGAAGCTGAATGTGAGGATTCTGGAACCCTTAAAAGAAAGAGAAACAGGAGAAATTTGAGATTAAGAAAAAACGATGATGAGTAGTATTTTGGAAAGATGGAATTTGATATTTTGAGGCGGACATATTTAGCAGAGTTTGGCACTAAGGAGCTAGAATTAAAGTGAGAAATCATGATTGAATATATAGATATAGAAATTATATGTGAAGAGATAATGACTGAACCCATGGGAATTAATAAGGCCAGCAAGCAAGAGAGAAGAGCTTTTACACAGAAAAGAAGAGAGACCATCCTGAAGCAGGTAGTAGTTCAGAGTGTTAGCAGCCAAAAGAGAAGTTCAAAAGAATAAGGACTAAGAAAGGTCCTGAAGCAGGTGGTACTTCAGAGTTGTATCAGCCAAAAGAGAAGTTCAGAAGAATAAGGACTAAGAAAGGGCCATTGAATTTGGCATTAAAAATTGCTGGTAAACTATGAAAGCAATAGAAAGATGGTATAAGGAGGCTTAACCACAAGGTGTTAACTCAGTGGAATTGATGAGATAATGGTTCTCTAGTTCACATATATACTTAGTACTTAGTATAGTGATGCAGTTGTTCTCTAGTTGACACATAATCAGTATGCTGTAATGATGTAATTACAATAAGGTATGTAAGGTCTAAGAAGGACTGGAAGAGAGACATTCTATTTTTGACCAGACTCATGGTGGCTATCCTCCTGCACTCCTGCACTAAGATCAGGGCTGGTCCTAAGGTTCTCCAGAAAACTAGCCTGAACACTACAGCTAATAGAGGTTGAAAAATTGGTGAGTTGTGAAAAGACATTAAGAATATGTAGCTGGGCAGCTAAGAGATGCAGTGATAGAGCACTGGGATTGGAGTCAGTAGAATCTGAATTCAAATTCTGATTTAGACACAGTACTTACTAGTTGTGTTACCCAGGGGTAGTCAATATTCCTTATTGCATCACAAACACAAAAAATAGTATATAGCTCTTTCTAAGAAATAAGTGATAAAAGGGAGGCAAGATAGATAATACATCGGGAGACTGGCAAAATCAACTTAATGCTATAAGAGAATCAAGCATATTTTTAGATAGCAGTAGAGAGCTAGTACAAAATAGAATATTGAAGATGAGAGAGAAAAAGACAGAGACAGAAACAGACAGAAATAGAGATTGACAGAGACAGAAAGAGAAAGATAATGACCTCATAAAAGAGAGATGGTTATGAGTTGTAAAAAAGAGTCAACCTTTCCTCAAAAATTAGAACAGAAGATCAAAGGATGCTAGAAAATGTAAAGGAGTTTGAGCTTGGAGCCACGGAGACAGGAGAACTGGTGACCTCAATTTTCTCAGTGAAGTAGGAGGTGAAATTATTAGCTCAGAGTCAAGGTTAGGGTATTATAGGGATTTAAAGAAGTGAAGAAAGGTTGTTAACAACCATTGTGGGGATCTTAATAGTCACTCAGAGAAGAATAAAAGATTTGTTCTACAAGTGAGAGCTATTTGATATTGAGTGGTGGGGCAGGATGGATTTCAAGAGCTGTCATTTTGGGGCAGCTAGGTGGTGCGGTGGATAGAGCATCAGTCCTGAAGTCAGGAGTACCTGAGTTCAAATTTGGCCTCAAACACTTAACACTTCCTAGGTATGACCCTGGGCAAGTCACTTAACCTCAATTGCCTCAGGGGGGAAAAAGAATTGTTATTTTGTTGCTGTAATCTCCCTCCACAAGAGCAGAAATACAACTCTTTTATAACTTAGAATTTGATTGATTGACTGGTTGTTGTGCTTCATTCTCTAAGAGAACCAAAATGACATGACTGTTTAAGAGTCAAATTACAATGTGTCTGACTTTGGTATCAGTCATTACAAGCTCAAAATGCTCTACCACAGGTGAAGCACAACAGTCCCTATGGATATTTGGGGTAGATTCTTTGCCCATCTTAAATTTTTTGAGCTATTCTGCTTTGCTCATAGAGCCCAGCACTTTTTCTTTTTCTTTTTTTAATTTAATAGCCTTTTATTTACAGGTTATATGCATGGGTAACTTTACAGCATTAACAATTGCCAAACCTCTTGTTCCAATTTTTCACCTCTTACCCTCTACCCCCTCCCCCAAATGGCAGGATGACCAGTAGATGTTAAATATATTAAAATATAAATTAGATACACAATAAGTATACATGACCAAACCGTTATTTTCCAGCACTTTTTCTGATGAGGGTACCTATGCTGGGCAGTCTCAGATTGCTGCTTGTAGGAGTAGAAAAGAATAAGAGACTTTCCCATGCTCACATGACATACGTAAATATCAATTTATGTTTTTTCTACATACAAATGTGCTCTGTGTCCATTTTTCTATGTTTCTATTTCTATTTTTATATGCCTGTATCATCGCTTTCACATCTCTATATATCTACATCTATCTTTGTCTGTATATCTTCTATCTATTATTCCACATTTCCTCCATTTGAGGTTAGTTATATGTGGTTGGGCACATTCAATGCATATGGCTTTTAAAATCTAAAGGTCTTCATTAGGATGAGAGTTGAAACAATGAGGGCAGATGACAGGAAGAATGTAGCATTGGGTCTTTGCAGAACATGAACAGTGATGGAACAGAGGCAAGGGATTCCATAATAAAGTACAACATAGTTAAACTTGTCAAACATGGAGTCAAAACTATGAAAATAAGAACATGAGGCTAATGCAAGGATGACACCTTGTGCAGAAAGGGAGTGGATAAGATCTACCCAAAAGTCAAGGATGTCACGCATTTCTAACACTCTTTTTTACAATTCTTCTAATGCCTCTGTCTCATTGAGACTCATATTCTTTGGTGATTCTAAATTCCTAGCAATTTTAAATAATGATGTTTGATTAGATTCCAAGGCTAGATACTAGACTCAGTGACAAGGCATAAAGTATACTGAGAAAGATATAGCTACAGAGAACATGCATTCATGTCTTATTTTCTGAAGATCCTAAGGACCTGGCAATGGAGATTTTATTTTTCAAGTGCCACTGGCTCCCCCTATTACTGTCTAGCAACAGACAAATGATTCCTTATATTTTAAGGATACTGATTTTCTTATATTCCATAATATGTGTCCTAATGTGATATATTTATTAGTAAAATCTAATAATCCCGGTATTTTTTAGAAAGTTAGGTTTTGCTCATATATATGTCAGAGATTAAAAAGTGAATGAAGTTTTCACCAAGAAAGGAGTAATTTGAAAAGTTGTTGATGAGAGCCTTATTTATTCTTCTTCTCTGAAGGCTCATCATTTATTTATTTTAAGTAAGATGTTTTGTCTTAATTGACGTCATTAGTGCCCATGAATAAATAAAACTATGCTTGAATTTCCATACACATAGCATTTCACAGCAGGGATCCAAGCTAAGTCAGCATTTAAATTGATTTACATCAACATTCAAGCTATAGGCTCCTTACTTAAGCAAATGATTATCCTTTACACTTCAAGGATTGTTATTTCACTGGTGTGGCTTTTCTCTGTACCTACACAGATCATAATTCCTTTGTAATTTAAGAGTAAGTTTGGGAGCTGAAGTTGGGAGCCAAACCTATCAACCTACAGTTCATCACTAGGGATTAAAAGAATTTCCAGTATGGTAAAAAGAAAAAAAGAAAAAAAAAACAGCAACAACAAAAAACGAGCTATAGAATCTTGCAATCTAATGTCATAGATTTCAAGAACCCAAGATGACTCCTATATCATAATGGGATTTTAAGTAGGAATATAATGGAGATAGTCTTTATAATAGAAGTAGAAGCAGAGCCCTTAGTTGGTGCAACTGTTAATTGTCTTCTATGGTAGATAGGAGCTACTTGTTGGTGCTTATTTTATATGTATGTATATATTTAGGTATTTATATACAGCATCTGGGGTACCAACTTTCCTCTCATCATGAACACAAGAAAAACTACCTTAAGTTTGAGATACTCTGTGGATCAACATCTGTTCAAAAGCACAGTTCTTGAGTCTCCATTAATGTGTTTGCTTTTATTACCCATTCAGAAAACATTAATTCAAAGCAAAGTACATTTAGTCAAAGAGTCTAGCATGTATAAGGGTAATGAAAAATCCCCCTATAAAAACATGGAGAACATCTTCACTGGTTGTTAAATCACATAAATGGGACACCATATATAGAAAGTATTTATGAGTGTAAAAAACACAGTAAGGGTACTCACTGAGGGAGATTTGTGATCAAGGCGTTCACATGGTAAAGATAATTGACGTCTAATGCAGGGTTTATACTGCCAGGGTCTTCTGGTGAAGTACAGCTACATTCTATTTAATAGAATGTTTCTGTTTTCCACTGGGTACATCATCTCTGCTGGGTACATCATCTTTGCAGGAAATCCTGTTTCTATTGATTATATTGTTTCAAAATTTCTGCCAAATGTTGTAATAACTAAGCTTTTCTTTTCTGCTTTCTGCTGAGCTATCTACTCTTTAGAAACATCTTATCTTGGCTCCTATTTCTAAAGTGTAATGATGTGAAAGCCATTCCCTGACAAGACTATGTTAATTATTTGTTAGTTTATATATTTGGGATATTGAGTTATCACACATACTTCCTTAAGGACAAATAATCCAAGCCAGCCAGAGTATCCCAAGTTAAAATTATCTGGATTTTTTTTTTTTTTGGATGCTTGTGCTTGGTATTGAAGCACAGTTACAGATAAGGATCCAACTTG
Organism: Sarcophilus harrisii; assembly: GCF_902635505.1. NCBI lineage: Eukaryota > Metazoa > Chordata > Mammalia > Dasyuromorphia > Dasyuridae > Sarcophilus > Sarcophilus harrisii. Next base: position 389,888,020 of record NC_045428.1, on the reverse strand, counting down.
CCAAAAATAATTGTAAATTTTGTTAAACATCTCATGGGGATCTTGTGCTTCCAAATAGGCAATGATTTTCTCTCTCAAAATAACTTCCCAAGAGTTTTGTAGATTCTAAGACTATAAGATCTACTACAATTCCAATATCCTTATATAAATGAGATTGTGGAAGAACAGAAACTAAATGAAGAAGTTAGTTATTTTCCCAGATTCTGTTTCATCTTTATCAACAATAAGGAAACCCTTGATTTTGCTTTATATTCTAGCATATGTAAATCCTTGTTCTTTGACTACATGAATAAGTTATTTTTGAATTTTTTTTTAATATTTCACTGGACTGTGATTTATTTAATCCATACATATTCTCACGTAATGAGAGATAATCACCAATCTATATCTTGTTTTGGGTAGATCTTATCCACTCCCTTCCATAATTCTCACCTGGCCCACCTAGCATTTTTGATAAACACAAACTCATTATCATTATTTTGGCTCCTAGGTAATACATTTTTAAATTACGGTAATCCATTTGGATATTTACAGGACAAAAATTATGTTTTTTATTATTTATATTTTAACTTCCTAAGTAATCCAAGAAATGTATTATTTTATAGATTTAATTTTATAGATTTAAAATCTTTTCCTGTTTTTATAGAAAAGATAGCATGGATTAATGAATAGAATTGAACTTGGCATAAGGCTGACTTTCAGCTTTCCTCAGATACTTGCTAGCTATGTGACTGGCAAAGTCAGACTCTCTGAGCTTCAATTTCCTATCTGAGCCTCAATTTCCTTATCTATAAAATGGGCATATAATGGCACCTAGCTCACAGGTTGTGTCATAGGATCAAATGAAATCTTTGCAAATATTAATGAACTGTGTGAATGGGAGTTATTCTGAAACTACATTGGCATTTTGTGTGTATTTGCCTGATGAATATTTATTCTTTTCAGTTTGAATTAAAATACCATAAAGGTTAGTAATCAAATTAGCATAACCAAAGATTAGTACTTCACAAGTACATGGTTATTTTTGCTCCTATTTTTCTGAATACTAATTATTTTTCTTAATGCTTTTGCAGATGTTGCCATTGGAGCACCTCAAGAAGATGATTTACATGGAGCTATTTATATTTACAATGGCAGAATAGATGGGATATCACCATCCTTTTCACAAGTGAGTATTCTATTTTTTTTTTTACAAAGACAAAAACATTGAAAGTAAAAGCTTGCTTTAAATGGCTAGTATTAATAGTCTTGGAAGAGGGTATGAGAGAAAATGCTTTGGGATGTGTGTATGTGTTTGTATATGAGAGAAAAGAAGAAAAAAGAGAGGATGTGGTAAGAGGAGGAAGAAGAGGAAGGAAAAGGGAGTGGGAGGGGAGAGATAATGTTAGAGATAGAGAAGAGAAAGGAAGGAAGAAGAAGGGAAAAGAGGGAAAAGAAGAGAGAAAAGAAAGAAGAGAGTGAGAAAGGAATGAGGGAGGAGGGGATAGAGGGGGAAGAAAGAGGGAGGAGAGAGAGAAAGAGAATGAAAATAAATTAGAGAACAAATTTTTAATAGAAAGAGTTATGAAACTGAGTCAGGAAATCATGTTTTCAATCCTGTCTTTGGATCTTTGAGCAAAGTCACTTTAACTTTCCAGGACTTATTTATAAAAGAATTATTGAATGAGATAACTTCTAAAGCATCTTACAGCCCTAACATCCTTGTGTTGTACTGAGATATTTAGTTCTGTCAGTTTGTAGAACTAATATAAAATAGCCCATTATTTTATTGCAATAATGATAAAAATTCAACATTTGTACAGCTTATGAAGAAGCATTTATTAAGTGCCTACTATTTGCAAGGTACTTTGCTACTTTAATTTTTTTTTAAAAAATTAAATCATCCTTGCCATCAAGGAGCCCACATTTTGTTGGATTTTGAATCACTTATGTTATCACAATTTAAAAAATAAACTCTGCTACTGTGATTGTGGTTTCTCTTGAGACTTGATTAATTGTGGCTCATAGGAAGATAGATAGATGGTGCAGAGGTTAGAGCACCAACAATGAATATAGGAGAATCTGAATTCAAATCCAGTTTATTAGCTATATGGCCCTAGACACGTCATTTAACCCTATTTGCTTCAGTTTCCTCATCTGTAAAAATGAGATGGAGAATGGGAAACCACTCCTGTATCTTTGCCAAGAATCTATGATCACAAAGAGTTGAACAAGACTAATTGACTAAATAATAGGGGAGCAAATCTTTGCCACATTGATTGTGTCAAGAGAAAATCCTTATAATACATTTAGTATTTTGTAGGACAGTTAAGGGATATGGCAATTCAGTATTGGGAATAGTAAATAGATGATTGGCTTTGGAGTCAGGAAGACTTGATTCAAGTCTTGCATTTGTCACAAATTCTGTGGGAGCTTGCATAAGTCATTCAACTGTTTAGTGTCCCAGGGAATTCTCTGAGACTATAAGTTATAGATGAGCTGCTTCCAATCTATGAGAATGGAAAGATTCCTTACCAGGAGTCCCCTATGCTAATAAACTGTGAGTCTGATTCAAAAGTATAGTTAGCAAAATCAAATTAATCAAAAAAAATCTACTTACTGATATTCACATTTGATTTATTTGCAAATTAAGAAATTGTCATTACTTAATGATTTATCAAATATTCAGTAACTTTCAATAAGGTTTCATAATCCCTCATTTTACCTCCATATTTTACAATACAATTCTTTTTAAGTGAAGACATGAAAAAATCTCATAAAAAAGTGGCTCACTCCAATTTGAAAAAGAAAGACTTACTCCAAGATTACTTACTGGTATAGAAGTGTCATTTGAAACTAAAAAGAATGTTTTGATGTGAGAATATTTAAATGTAACCTTATATTGAAGTGAATGGTTTACTTCTATGTATTATTGTACAATAGTCATGTTTGATTCTTTAGGACCCAATTTAAGATTTTCTTGGTGGAGATACTCGAGTGGCTTTTCACTTCCTTCTCCATATTTTATAGATGAGGAAATTGAGGTAAATAGGGTTGTGACTTAACCAACCAACACCATACAGCTAGTAAGTATCTGAGGCAAGTGAATTTTCCTCATTCCAGACCTGGCACTCTATCTACCATGTCACCCAACTGCCCCTTATTATGTGTACATATGACCCAATAAAAAGACCATTTTTAAGTCAGCTAAAGTCCAAAATTTATAAATTGGTATCTAGAGAGTGAAATAGGACATAAGGATTGATTTCTAGATATCCTATTTTTGTCAGCATTTGGTAAAAACAATACAGTTAAATATTATGTTCTTAGCTAGGTCTTGGATAACAAAATAATAATAATAGTCAACAATTGCATAGCACCTACTGTGTGCCAGGCACTCTGCTAAGTACTATACAAATATTTCATTTGTTCAAGAGCCTTTGCATAGTCTATAGTTGCCTTATTTTCAAACTGTGTTTAGCGGTTGGGACAAATAAGAGGACAAATATGTGAGAATAAAGTGAGGTGGAACAGGCAAAAGTTTGAGAGTGTAGTGCTTTGAAACTGCCCCTTTTCACTTTTTGAAAGGATGCAATTTTTCTTTGAATGAATATTCTGAATAATCATTCTTTGCCACAATATATGACCAAGTTCCTATTTCATGCCAATAAAAGAACCATGGAAAGAAGACATCTCAGAGTTTAAATTAATTCATTATTTCCTTTTGGAAAATGATATTTTCCAAAACATCTTCCCATGCAGTTCACTTGTTTTTACAGAGAATCCAAGGACTTCAGATCAGCCAGACCTTAAGCATGTTTGGGCAATCAATATCTGGAGGCATTGATGCAGATCATAATGGATATTCAGGTGAATGAAAATATTTATTTTATAAATATAAATTTGACAATTGGTAGGTGTTTTATCACAAAGTGATAGAAGACTCGTCTGAAAAATCTTTAATCTAGTCAAGATTTTATCCAAAAATTGGATTGCATTCAGAGAATGGCCCTGTGCTTTCTCTAAAGTGACTGAGCATCTCTGGAGGAAATCTAGCTTTCTCCTTAACTTGATCATCTTACTTGTCTCAGTGGAGTAGAAAAAGGACTGGTGTTGGATCAGGTCACTTTGGAATCATTCTGGTTCTCTCCCTTATGCCTTTTCTCCTTTGAGCCACTTAATTTTAAATGTTACTTTCCTTATTCAAAAAGAAAGAGGGGAGAGGGATTAGATAATATATAAGATCCCTTCTACTTCTAAAATCTAAGGTCCTTCAAATCCTAGTATTACATCTATGTGCAGGGAATAGTAAATTGGCCTTAGAATCAGGGATGACTTATATTCATGAATTCAAATCCAGTCTCAGACAATTATTCATTGTAGAACCCTTGGCAAGTCACTTAACCCTGATTGCCTTAGTTTCCCCATCTGTAAAATGAGCTGGAGAAAGAAAAGGTAAATCTTTACTATTTTTGCTAAGAAAACTTCAAATGGAGCCATAAAGGGTCAAATATTCCTAAAGTAACTGAATAACAACCATGCCTATGATCTTAGAAAACTCACCTGATTTCTCTGGGCCTTAGGTTCCTCAACCATTAAATGATAGGATTAGACTGGAAGATTTCTAAGGATTCTTCCAGCTTTAAATATAGATTTATGGTTCTTTGGATGAGAATTTTGAAAGAACTAGAAAGCAGATACATGTTAATTAGAAGAGGTGGTTGTTGTTTATCCTTTGTTCTCAAAGAGGACCATGATAGCAGGGAGATAAGGTCATAACATCTAAGTGGAATGGATTTGAAGGAGGGAGGGCTGTTCCAGGTGACCTGCTTAACTTTCTCCTGCAGAACCATCTGAGTCCAGTGGCCAGATTTGGATCAGGATGACTGGATATGGCCCTGATGGAATGAGAGACTGGCCTTTTTAAGCTAAGTTCTTCAACAGGTCTCAGCTTGACTGAGAATCAGGGATTAAGGTGAGGTATCAATTGAGGCCAAGAATCTCCTCTTTCATCTAGTCGGAAAAAAAATCTAAATAAATAAATACGGGAAAAGAAGACATTCAGGGTTTCTGGCCAAAGAGAAATGATTGCTATATACATTCAATCTGAGTTAATCAGGACCCAAACATTGATCAAATGGGACTTAGCCTAGGACCTATTGGTGGTCAATGAGAATCAGATTGGTTTTGGTTAAGGCCTTGGTCTTTAAGAAGAAAAGCTAGCCAGTAAGCCCCAAGATATCTTGGAAGAGTTCAGGTACAAAAGAGAAAAAATGCTTTTAAAAACATTTTTAGGTAAGGATATGATAGTCTATAGGGATAGAGGGAGGGAAGGAAGGAAAGAAAGAAAGAAAAAAGGAAAGGAAGAAGAAAAAAGGAAGGAAGGAAGAAGGGAGGAAAGAAGGAAGGAGGGAGGGAGAAATAAAGGGAGGGAAGGAGGAAGTTAGTTTTCCAACTGATCAATTCCAGTTTGCAGGCAAGCTTTACTCACAGAGGTTATTGTTTGTCCTTTATTCTCTGAAGAGGACCATGACATCAGGTAGATGCCATGGCATGCAAGTGAATTAGATTTAAGTAAAGGAGGACTGTGCAAAGTCTCACTTTCCCCTCTAGGCAGGAATAGAAGAGAGAATTCCTGTGTAGAAGCTTCTGTTTCCTTGGATGACTACCAGTTCAATTTTAACAAGCTCTTCTCTGTATTACAGATACTTAGCATTGATAAGAATGTAGGTCATTACCCACATGTGCAAAAATATTTGTAGCATCCCTTTTTGTACTGACAAGGAACTGGAAGCAACTGATAGATGCTCATCATTTGGAGAATGGCTAAATAAGTTATGGTATATGAATATTACATCATATTATTGCTCTATAAGAAATGATCAGCAGGATGATTTCAGAAAGGCCTGGAGAAACTTACACGAACTGATGCTGAGTGAAATAAGTATAACTAAGGAAACATTGTACACAGTAACAAGATTATATGATGATCAACTCTGATGGATTTTGCTCTTTTCAGCAATGAGGGGATTCAAAACCAATTCCAATAGACTTGTGATAGAGGGAGACATCTGCATCCAGAAAGAGAACTATGGAAACTGAATGTAGATCACAATATAGTATTTTCATCTTATTTGTTGTTTGCTTGCTTTTTTCTTTTTCTTTTTTCATTTTTGATCTGATTTTTTTCTTGTACAATATGATAAATAAATGTGGAAATATGTATAGAAGAATTGTACATGTTTAATATATATTGGATTACTTGCTGTCTACGGGAGGAGGGTGAGGGCAAGAAAGGGAGAAAATGTTGGAACATAAGGTTTTACAAGAGTGAATGTTGAAAATTATATTTGCATGTATTTTGAAAATAAAAAGCTATTAAAATATAAAAAAAAGAATGTGGGTCATTCTGAATGAGCTGATTTAAGAAAAACAAGATAGTGTATTCTGAGATGTTAGCATATAATGTCTAATTAATTATTTCTTAATGGTATTTTGATACAATGGAAAAGTGACTATGCTATACAGTATTTAAAGTTGAGAAGTAGTTCCCTTTGACTAATGGTGATCATCAATCTGTGTTGATTTCCCCCCCCTTTCAGATGTAGCAGTTGGTGCCTTTCGGTCTGATTCTGCTGTGGTGCTGAGGTGAGGCTGATATATTTCAATGCTTAAAGACAATTGGACTTAATTGTAAATGATGAGAGACAGTTTTCAAAATCAGCAAGATGATTGTGACCTTATAATACTCTATATGGTATTCTAAACTTTAGTTATTGACTTCGAAGATTTTTCACCAGAATTGTACCTTAAATAAGTATCTTCAGGTAGAGTTAAAATATTTTAATGATTTTTAAGTAAACTATTAACTTAGGTCAGTACATGAAGTAGTTGTCTGGCTCTGTGTATATATGTATATACACATACATGTATATGTGTATGCATGTATATATGTATAAATATGTGTGTATATATGTGTGTATGCATAGTGTGTGTGTGCAGGTATTGATTTAAAAAAAGGGTTTGAAATTATGACTGCCACTTTTTAAGGCTTAGGCATTAGGATTTTCTTAATGATAAATTATTCTGTAATTTAAAATGTGCCTTATTTCCTTTCTAGGACAAGACCAGTAGTGATTGTTGAGGCTTCTTTAAAACATCCTCAATCAGTGAACCGAACTAAATTTGAATGTACTGAAAATGGACAACCTTCTGTATGCATGGACCTGATCCTCTGCTTTTCATATAGAGGCCGAGCAGTTCCAGGCTATATTGGTAAATCTACCTTTATGTATTTGGTGGATGAATATATGCTTATCACTACATACTTAAAAACACTTAAATAGTGTTGGTCCTGATGTGTCAAGAATCCTTTGAGAGCAGATTAGCAGATTGTTTTTGATCTGTATTTTCTTCTTCAATCTTCCCTATTCTTATGAAGCAAGCAGGTGATGAGGAAGAGGTTGCCATATAGGTACCTGGAGGTCAGGGGGTGCTGAAAGAGGAGGTTGACTATTCCTCAAATATATTGTAATACAACCAACTTTGAAGGTATCTGAGAAGTCTATTTATAATCAAAAGATGTCATCAAAATTATTTTGTAATAGTCTACCATATTTGCCTCTATTGGGCTGGTTTGACAAAATGGATTGATGAGAACAAAGTGTTTTTATATAGGACAGCCTGATTATTATCATTGAAGCTTTGATGGTATATAAGTTCAGGATAACACTCTAATTTAAATGAAGAACAGCCTGCTTCTTAATGATTTATTATGACAACAAACAAGCTTCTGGGAGTAGGGCCAGTTACCTTCTTAATAGCCAATTCTCAGTTATATATACTACTAGTAGGAGAGCACTGATGTGAATAATCCAAAATGATGGTTAATCCAAAAATTATTTATATTTGATTTTGAAATATATTCTTAGTTTAACAGATATTAACCCAGTATTTATACATAAAATGATTGTTTATATTATTAATTATAGTGTATATGGGCCAATATTAAAAGTAATTCAAATTATTTGAAAAAAACTTAATAGGAATAGCAATGGGTATATGTTTGTTAGACTGTGTTTATACAAATTAATTCACAAATTCTGTAGTTAACATGTTAAAGTGGATAGTAAAATCCAAAGGTTACTATTCCAATTTAATGATCATCTTAAATATAGATTATATTATATAGATTATATAGAATTATATAGAATACGTGAGAGCAGAATAAATACTAGAAATTATCTGCTTCAGCTTCTCCATTTTAGAGTTAAGAAAACTGAGATCCAAAGGGGTTAAATGATTGATCTAAAGCTACACAACAATTTAGTGGCAGTCAGAACTAGGAGCAGTCAGCATTGACTAATTACTCAATGATTACCTGCTATCATTATAGATTCAACTAACATTAAATGAAAAAAAATATATGCAAAGAAAGAGAAAGAAATAAAGAAAGAGAAAGAGGGAAGAAAGGAAGGAAGGAAGGAAGGAAGGAAGGAAGGAAGGAAGGAAGGAAGGAAGCAAAGGAAGGGATCAGGAATAGAAGGAAGGAGAGAAAACATTTGTTAATTGACTACCATGTGCCAAGCACTGTGCTTCATAAATATTATCTCATTTGATCTTCACATATAGATTCTATTGTTAAAATAGCCATTTTACAGTTGAGGAAATTGAAGCAAACAGAAGAAAGATTCCTTGTCAAATTGTAGTCAGAATTGCCACTTAGAGGGGGTGGATGGTCTCAGAGTGAGAGACTTAGCAATACATAAAAGCCAGTTTATTGGATGTTAGATCCCAGTTTATCACATTCTATTTTTTCTTCTTTATGAGTTTTTTTTTTTAATTTCCTTTGTACCTTGCTTTTACTATCAATGGAAAAGTGCCTAAATACAACCCAGAGGTCTCATATATAACCCCTGAATTGCTGCAGGTACATTTTTTTTTTCCATTTTCTGAGATGGGCTTCAAGGGAGACAATGCAAAACTAGCACTTTTTGTCTCAATAGAAGTAATTTGTTCTTTTTCTTTCACTCCCTGTTTGCCTGCTACCATTTTACACTTACTGAATTGGTTCACTTTTATTTATTTACCTACAAAAAACTTCCACTGAACTAAGCTTTGGAAATTGTAATTTTTGCCCAGAAGTGCTTAGCTTCATTATTGTAACAGTAAATGGGAGTTCCACATCTCTTTAGTACATATCAGTTCTTGGAAAAAGTGGATGACATGATTAAGTTACTCCTAAAAGATAAACAAGCATTTTAGGAAATGTTTTAATCTTTTCAAATTTCCTTGAGGGAATAATGACTCAAGTGTATTAAACGATGCTGTCGTAGACAAATAAGAGTGATTTCTTCTCCTAAAGTGCTTGATTTCTGCTCAAGGAGATGATTTATTTAGTTTGAAAAGGTAATGATTACTTTTACAGGTTAAAATTTGTGAGGCATGTTATTTCTGTAGGGTACAGCTGACTTAATAAAAATTAATAGAATGTATTTTATTATTTCTTTTTATTTAAATTTAAGCAGAAATTTTTGGGGTATTAAAATAATTTTTTCATAAAATAGCTTCATCAGCAGATGTGTATCTACTATGTTTTGCTTAATATAATTTCTAATCAGATTGTCATAATTTTAATGAAACAGTATGTAAATATTTTTGAACTTTTATGTAAATCAATATTAAGTGCATTTTTACTATTTTTTTCTTTCAAGTGTTTTCAAAAGTCTATTTGATGAGTTACATAGTATCTGGTGCAATTTAACAGCATTATTATCAACAATAATAAACTATACAAATTTCTTAATGTCAATTATTTTTGGAGAATTGGTGTTAATGACTATCCTTTCTTTAATATTGCAGTTTTGCTTTATAATATGAGCCTGGATGTGGGCAGAAAGGCTGACTCCCCATCAAGATTTTACTTTTCTGCTAATGGAACATCAGATGTAATTTCAGGAAGCATCAGTGTATCCAATATTACAGAAAACTGCAAGAGTCATCAAGCATTTATGCGGGTAATGTGACCTATTTTCTATTACTAATAAAACATAAGCCCAATTATATCTCATTGAAATGTTATCTGTTTTGTAGGATATAATCCAGTGAATTTGCTCTTCTCCTGTAGACTACAAGAATGAAAGTCTATCATATACATAATATATCTATATATTATGTACACGAGAAAACCCAAGCCTATTCATTAAATCTCCATCCTCTATCCTTTTTGTTTCATATATATTACTCAAGGAAATAACATATGGTAAAGTTTGTAATTTTACTTTTCTTGTTCATAACCTTCTTCCCTAGAGGTATACAGTTCCTGGTTCAATTCAAGCCAGAGTTCCTGATTCAGTTCAAGCCTCAGAAATAGCCCAACTGAGCCAATCCTTCTCAATTCTTCAGTATTTGTTTCATTGTCCTTTGAGGAAGCTGTGACCACCATGGCTGTTTAGCAATTATTTCTTTGACCTTGTGCCCGCATTTTCAATGATATCAGTTGGGCTCTAAACAGCTGTAGCCAGCATTTGCTATTGTCATAAATGGAGTATGTGACATTTAAAAAAAATCTAAATCATAATCACATTTTTTTTTACCTTGGTCAAATGTCAGAATAGAAAGTATCACCAATGCTTTGTTCTGATGTACATCTATTGTCACATTATCTCTTGTTACAAATATACACAGAACAGTTAAACTGCCCCCAAAAGCCCTTTCTAGGATTCCAAATACTAGCCTCAGCTTAGAGCTTAATTTTCTCTAAGACACTTATTCTAAACAAATGCAAACAAACACAAAGAATCCAATATACTATTAAATGCTAAGAGCAGTAATCTCCATGTTATTTCCCTTAATGGTTTTTATTTTAGCACTAGAAAAAAACTATTGGATGGTAGAGCTACAACTGCATAGGATGATATTAACCTAATAATCACTTGAATGGTAGGGATTAAATAAATTCTATTTTTAATCTTTCATAGCCAGAGGTAGTCTTAATCAGTTTTAGTGACAAATATTGTAGGTTTATTTTTTAAAGGAAAGGTCTAATGAGCCATTTTAAGAGGACACTGTGTTGAATTATTGAACAAAAGGAACACTGAAAAAACTTTTTTCTCCACATCCTCCTACTTGTCATGGTGGTGTTCAGACAAAGAAAGGTTCTTGGAATTTATGCATATACTTCAGAATGCATCACTAGTTGAAATCATATGGGATCCATAGATATAAATGTCTTCATATTATATACTTATATTCCTAGCATATGTTTTGATTTGATTGTTTTATCAAGGAGGAAAGATTGAAAACTTTGTTGACCACAGTATTTTAGTGGATATTCCCTTCCCACATCTGCAAGATTAGCTTTTTATGATTTCCTGGCATGTATCCCAATTAAAACTAAGTGGAATGGGCCCATTTTATTCTATTAATTATTTGGAGCAGTAAATGGATGTTTGTAGAATGTCATTGGCTTTTAAAATTTTCCAAAATGCAATAAAAAGAAGTGACTTATATCTTCATTTTTCATTTCAATATGAAAACTGCAATTTTTCTGCAGATAACAAAACTTTCATCTCTTATAAGAATTGTATAAAGAAGATTAGATTTTTTGCCAATTTGTTAAGGAATATAAAACATTTGGAGTCAAAAGCTAATGGACATTTAGTTTCTTTGAAATTAGTAGGATTATTAATTTTAAAGCTCCAGATGTCAGGGCTCCTGGAATATATTATATACTTTAGATGACTTTTTGACATAAGGAACATTTTCCTCATGAATTTGTAATGCTCATTAGTTATTGTTATAATATTCTTCTCCCAGCCCACTCCTTCATTGGATCCTAAAGTTTTCACAAGAGTCTCCCATTTTATAAAATCCTTCCACAGTCCTGCTTAATTTTGGTAAATCAGAAGATTGTTTGTTAATTGGTTACATTATTTGGGACTGTTTGGATAACTATACAATGGAAATTTAGCTGAGAATTTTGATGAGTAAAATTTCATTGCAAATTCTGGCCTATTTCATTTCTGCTCAGGGTCCTGGAAAAGAAGATATAGGCCAATAGGGATCAAGCCACTTCAACTACCTATCTCCAATCTCTCAATGCAGCCTTTAGTCCTTTACTGAACATTTTCTCTCCCTCCTTCCGCTGTCTTCCAAAACAACCAATCCAAACTCTGCTGGTACTGCTTCAGCTGTGCTTGTAATCTCAGTGATCTATAGTAATCTTAGACCCTTCTAGGTGGAGAAATGATGTAGACTCCACTTTTCAGATGTTCCCACAACTATTCCTCCTGTTAGTAGCAGAAATGTCTTCAAAAACCTGCTGTTCTATTAGCTCCTTCTTAGAGGGAGCTGGCAGTGTCTACTAATTGGCTTCCTATTTTTCTTGGTACCATATAGAACTCATGAAAGGAAGTGGGGTGTACTGGAACAAGAGCTGGTTTAAGAATCAGAAATTTCTGGATTTAATCCTGCTTCTAACATATTCTGTTTGCATGGTCTTGAGCAAGTCATATAACTTTTGAGACAATGCATTAAGATTCAGGATCAACCTGTCTTAATAGAAAAGAACTCTCTATATACGTGAAATCACAAGTTTGATTAAAGAAAATTTTGGGTGCTGGATTAGGTGACACAGTGCTGGCCTGGAGTCAGGAAGAATTCATCTTCATAGGTTGAAATTTGGTGTCAGACATTTATTAGCCAGTTGACCTGGCCTCATCACTTGATCCATTTGCCTCAGTTTCCTTATCTGTAAAGTGAACTGAAGAAGGAAATGGCAAACCACTCCACTTTGCCAAGAAAATATATTTCTATCCCATCAGTGAGACACAGTCAGTACTGAAAATGACCAGGCAACCACAATTCCTAAGGATCTAATGGTATCATGAAATAGTAGTCACTTAATAAAAGTGATTGTTGAATTGAAATGAAAATTATGGTGAAGTGAAAAAGAGTTCTAGAATGGAAAAGCTAAGGTTGAAACTTGCCTCTTGATTCTTACTACTTGTGTTATTACCAACCCTCTCTGTGTATCAATTTCCCTCTTTAAAATGGGGGAAATAACTTTATTTCACAACATAAGGAGCAAATGAAATAAAGCATATAAAATACTTTGGAAAACTTAAAATGCTATTAAAATTTCAACTCTACGTTACTAAAAGATTGTGAAAGAAGTCAGATACCACACCTATAATCAACTGCCATTATCCCACCATACCCATAAATTACCTATTGACCAAATTAGAATACTTGTCTACAGCCAATCTCTCAGGAGTCCCTGCAAATGCAAACTTCTGTGCAAACTAAACAGAAAAATAATAGAAAGAGAGTAGGTCTTAGCCCTTTATTTTAACCCATGTGTCAGTTGTCAAGGCTGTGGGGTGTATCATCTTAGATAATTGTCTATAAAAATGTATTGTAACATTTTCATTATCTTTAATATAGATATCATCCCAGCAATTCAACTTTTTTCCCTTCAAAATTTTAATTAGTAATCTGAAGACATGTTTTGGGTACTGAAGCTTCATTCCTTACATAGAGCAGTTAAAGTTAAGTAAGTGTGACTCTCTGTTGAGTAAAATCCCTGAAAGAATGCATGTGCATTTTTTTCTATATTGTGAGAAAAGAGTAATTAGTAGATAATTAGGATAATGGAAGTAATATATAGCAGATGTGGAGGAAGACCTTGTGGAAAATTAGTATGGATTAAATCACATGTGATTTAGTCAAAGCAAGTTAGTTGAAAAAAATTAAAGCAGTGGACACATGGAAGGACAATCAGCGGCTATTTCCCACACCTGGGGAATAATTTAATTAAGTTTGTTATTGTAAAATTCAGTGCTTCAAGCTGTTCTATTTTCACAAGTAGATAACTTGGTATTTTAGGCCTCAATTTGCAACATTTTGCATAGTTAAGGTTTCATGTTAAAACTAACACTTGTTGAATAGCTTAAAATAATTTCACACATATGTATGCATGTGTATGTGTATATATGTATGCTAACATATACATATATATGTATACATATTCAACAATAATATGGAAATGTAAAAGTAAAACCTCTTACCTCTTTGATTCATACTAGACATCTCTCAGATAACAATATAATTAATAGAATGAGTCATATATTAGGCTTCCATTAACACTTGCTTTTCAATCAAAATTCATGGCAGGACCATCTTGGTTCTCTTGTTACTCCCCACCCCACCCTACCCCCTTCCTCTTTACAAACAATATCAAAGAGACAATGTGGCATAGTAGCTAGGTGGCCTCCAAACCAAGAGTTCTGGTTAAATTCTGCCCAGATACAGGTTGGCTCTGATACCTTAGGCAACCTTCTTAATCTCTTTGTATTCTAAATGGCTGTTTTAAGATTCTAAGGAGGAGAGAAGGTCCCAACCTACATAAGAAGGTAGGGAGAATTCCCTGTTTCTATAAAATCACAAATCTATTCCTCCTAGCCATATAAACGGTCAACCAAAGTTCTTTGTTTTTAAGAAATCTACCTTCTTGACTTTTATTTTTTGGTGGCTAGCAAAAGTTGTAATGAACACATGTTCATTTTATTATATAAAGACAAGAAAAAGAAAACTTTAATATAATATAAAGTTGGAAAAATAGATTCTTTGTGATACTTTTACTGATCTGCAAGCTGCATAATCGGCAATGTGAGATAGGAGTTTAAAAAAAATCAGATTTGAGGGGCAGCTAGGTGGTACAGTGGATAGGGTACCAGCACTGAAGTCAGAAGGACCTGAGTTAAAATATGACCTCAGATACTTAACACTGACTAGCTATGTGACTTTGGGCAAGTCACTTGTCACTTAACCCCCAATTGTGTGGGGCTGGGAGGGGGAGAGGAAATCATATTTGGAAGCAAAAATGACCTGAGTTAAATCCCTGATACATATGGGATATGGAATTTTGAGCAAGTAACTTAATCTTTTCTAATTAATTTTTGGGGTGGAGGGTTAATGTATTTTGGGCTAATGACTTGTCTAGGATAACACAGTAAGTGTTAATTGTCTAAGACCACAATATGGTCTAAAACCATAAGAACTCATTTCCTCCTGACTCCAGGCCCAGTGCTCTATCCATTGTACCATCTAGCTACTCCATATCACTTTACATAAATTTTGTAGCAACTCTCTAATCTGTAAATTACAGATGGAGAGGAATTACAGATGTACAACTGTGGAGGAAGTTTCTGGGCTAAGAGAGCAGTTTCCTGCACTGAATAAAATGTATATCTGCATCCTCCCATCTTTCAAGCCAAGGCGATGGGCTAAGGATTGGAGAAATAAAGGCAAAAATGAGTCCCTTTCCTCAAGGAACTCAAGTTCTATAATACAATATAGAATATAGTGTTTTATAATACTATAAGGAATTTTGTGTGGTGATACATTCTAAATATCTTTTGTATTCATAGTTGTTTTTATATTACCTTTCCTATTAGAATGTGAATTATTTGTGAGTAGGGACTACCTTTTTGCCTTTCTTTGAATCCTTAACACAGTGTCTGACATACAGTAGTCACTGAATAAATTCTTGTTGATTCGTTAACATTAGGACAAATTTTCATTTTCTATTGATTTAGATAGATAGCTGGATGGATGAAAATCTGACCTACTGACACTAATCTATGAGAAGTTTATGATCTAGGACAATTGCATGAATTTATGTCATTCCACTGAAGAGTTCACCTAGTATAAATGTTAACCCTTGTTACATTTTCAGGAATTATGTAGTTCTGGTTAAAATCTCCGAGCCTAATTTCTTTAATGTTCCATGTGTACTTTATTGAACTGCCTCCTTCATCATCTTTTTTAAAAATTATATATACTTTTGAAGTTAGAAACTTATCATTCTCTCTTGATTAGAAAGTGTGTTTTAGAAGTAGAGGATCAAAATAGGCATTTAAATTTAAATTGCAACTACAATAAAGGTAGCCTAATCTGTGATCAGTTCTATAAACATATAGTAAAAATAGTTATAAATGTAATTATGATAACATAGTAATAATTCTAAAGCAAAAAAGAATTAGAAAGAAGGTATGTAGCATACAAAGTTCCTATAGAAGTAGACCATGCCAGCTCTTTTCATAGTAGCAAGAAACTGGAAACTGAGAGGATGTCCATCAACTGAAGAATGGCTGAATAAGTTATAATATATGAATGCTATGGAATATTATTATTATTCTATAAGAAACAATCAGCAGGACGATTTTAGAGAGGCCTGGAGAGACTTACATGAACTGATGCTAAGTGAAATGAGCAGAACCATGAGATCATTGTATACAGCAACAACAATATTATTTGATGATCAATTCTGATAGACTTGACTCTTTCCGACAATGAGATGATTGAGACCAGTTTCAATGATCTCATGATGGAGAGAGCCATCTTCACCCAGAGAAAGAACTGCAGGAACTGAGTATAGATCATAACATAACATTCTCATTCTTTTTGTTGTTGTTCATTTGCATTTTGTTTTTTTCATTTTCTTTCCTTTTTGATCTGATCTTTCTTGTGCAGCAAGATAATTGTACAAATATAGTTATATATATTGGAACTAACACATATTTTAACATGCATAACATATAATGGATTACTTACCATTTAGAGGAGGGGGTTGGGGGAAGAAGGGGAAATTTTGGAATACAAAACTATGCAAAGATCAATGCTGAAAAATTATCCATTAATGTATTTTGAAAATAAAAAGCTTTAATAATTAAAAAAGAAGCCATGCATGTATAAACTAGTTGATTTATAACTTACCCTTACATGTTTTGGGATCATTTGGATTTTTAACTAGGGTTGATTTTACAATATTTATGCATCCTCATAAATGGGTCTATATACCAAATGATCTAATTAAATTGGTTATTTAATTTAAATAACCTTCTCAAATCATCTTCTCAAATTACTTAATTAGAATTCAAATACTCAATATTTATATAGATCTATGAAGTCACCAAGGTGGATTTCCCTCCAGATGGCAGCCTATCCATAATTTGCCTATGTTCTGTCATTCTTGTTTTTGATCTCTAATAATTTTAGAACAGAAGATTCACCCAAGGTACTAGTGTTTTCACTTAATTTTTCATGATATTGTGATGATATTTATGGAGAATTAAAGAAGTCTATAGGTAACCAGCTCATATTTCTTGCCATTCATATATTTCTTTGATGGCATCCTTGCTTTTGTCATTTTTTAAAATGTTCATTTTTTGACAATTAAAAATTGTTGTAATACTTTCAATGGGTACACCTGCTCATTTAAAATTTTAATTTTATTCTATATCTTGTTAGACTCATTTTGTTTTAACATCCCTTCAAATACAGTGGGGTATAATTCATTTGAACTCACTTGTCCTTAGGGTGACAATCATTTTGGGTTCTTTAGTCAGTAGTATTCTATGACTCATAACCAATAGATAACTAAGAGAAATAAAAAAAAAAAGTTTTTGTTTCAGGATAATGTTTGGTACAAGTAAAATAACTTTACAATTTGTCCATAAGTTATCTTCTTCCTGTTCATGACTGGCCCAATTCACAGTGTCTATCTAGGATATGTATCCTAATGGATAAATCTTGGGTTTATCTATCTAGCTGGCCAACATAACCTAGGCAACTTGAATTCCTCATCCATTTTGTTTTTATAGTATGGATAGATGAAATATTTTTGAGTGTTTAGTCATAGATACTCTGTAGGAGACTACAACATTCTAGGGCTTGATGCATTTAGTAAAATTCCATACTCAAATAAAAGCATCAGGAACATCCAGAGGATCCACCAACTTATAAGGAATTCCTTTTTGACTTAAACTTGAAATAGATAATATTAATTCAGTCCTTTTTTAGAGGATAACAATGTATAATCTGATCATCATCTTGATGTCCAGGGAAACTCTGACTGATTTCAAGAAGATATCAAATCTAAATGAATCCAACAAGGCCAAGAGCAAGACCTGACATTTATTTAATTTCTCAGTTTAGAATTTTGGATATTTTTAAAACTGAAGATGTACCTATCCATAAAAATGGGCAATAATGGCAATTAGGGAGCAACTTAATTTTCTATAAAATCAAACAATCAAATCAAATTGACATACATATAAATAAAATTATGTTCTTCACTCCCTCAAATTCAAATTCTGTGTGGTGCCAAAACACTCTTCCCTAGGCATCATAGCATAATGGGAAGAGCACCAGAATTAGATTGAAGAATTGACTTGGAATCCTACTTAGGAAAATCATTTATGATCCCCTAGAAGAGGAAATACATCTAGGAAAGTGGATCATCTAGTCCATCTGTCCTATTTTACAGATGTCTTCCCTCTGGTGGAAAGGAAAATAACATATGAATAGCATAATCTCTTTTTTTGTTAAAATTTTTTTCTTAGCTTTATTCTATAATGAGGCATTGGAACATCTGTACACACAGCTGCTGCATTCTCCTTTAATTCTTTGAGTTACTTTGGGTTACAAGAACAACTCAGAAGTACATTTAAAAAAAAAAGACACCTTTTTTGCATAACTTAGGCTTTCTAAAGTATTGCTGGTGCAACTCCAGTGTTTTCCTGGCAATTAGAACTAGCATAAAAAAACACTAAAAATGGTGATGCTGTCATCATCACCACCACCCTCACCATGATGTTTACTAACCATGGCCTTGAAACAAGATTTGTGTATGATATGTGCAGTGTTTTGAGGACTTTGGAAGAAAGAGTATGAATAATATTAGGCAAAGAAAAGGAAGCATTATGGGTATCTGGAGAAGAGAAAGTTCAAAAAAAGTTTTGCAGCTCTAGTCTGAATGTGTTCTTGGTACAGATCCAAGCATCATTGACATTCTTCAATAGGAATATCTGAAATTTTTTAAAAGGAATTCCTTAATGGTTCTCATTACCCTTTAACTGTCTCACAACCACACCAAGTATACAGCTGTCAGGGATAGTTTAATGGTCCAGTGCCATGATGCTATGTTGTATTTTCTAAAATGGAATGCTAGACACTATCTTCATAATTTTGCTTTGCTTCAGAATTGCTGCCCTTCTCATGAAAGGCAAGATGTGTATGATTGTGTGTGTGTGTATGTATGTGTGTGTGTGTGTGTGTGTGTGTGTGTGTGTGTGTGTAAGGTGGGTCTAAAATGCTTCCCAAACTTCTTGTCCTCCATTTTGGATTTCCCATTCACTAGCAGGACCTGATGGGTTGGCATAATGGCCGCAGGGGTGGTAGCAGCAGCTGAGGTAGTTCTGGATTAGCTATCCCCCTAAATGACATAATCTCCAATTTAGAATCCATAAATTTTGTTTTGTTTGTTTTATGTTTGTTTTTGAGACTAGGTATCCCTTTCTTGCTCAGACTGGAAGTGCAGCAACTAGTCATGAATTACTGCTACTGGTTAGCAATGGAGTATCTTTGTTTTTTCTTGGGCTATCTGGTAGTTGCCCCTTATCTCAGTGGCTCAGTACATTGGTATTGGGCTTAAAGTAGACAGCCTATCAACTTTAACCCACTGCTGCCTAATTTTTTCAAGTTCAAGGTATTCACTAACCTCATCCTACCTTAGTAGCCAGATTCAGTGTGCCTGATCATAATTTTATGTTAAGGGAGAAAAAAGTTTTGGTGAAACAAATGTGAATAAAATATCTTGGTTTTTGGTATTCTTTTGTATAAGAAAAAAGTTCTTGTGTTTTGAATTTTCTGTTGTGGTTATATATTTATTAAGCAAGTAATAAAATTTCCAATTTTCTTAGAAAGATGTAAGGGATATCCTTACTCCAATTCATGTTGAAGCATCTTATCAACTTGGGCATCATGTGATCAGTAAAAGCAGCATTGATGGATTTTCACCTCTTCAGCCAATTCTTCAGCAGAAGAAAGAAAAAGATATAATTAAAGAAAAGGTTGGAATATTTTCCTTTATTTTTATTTTTAGTAGAGGCCTTTAGAAATTTCATGGAACTTAAAATGAGGAATTTTTATATGAGTTCTTCCTTTAAAAACATTTATATGTAGTAATTCATATCTTGTCTTGTATACTGATGCTATTCTTACCAAAAAAAACCAAAACTTTTTAAGAACGTTTCCCCTTTTTTATGCTCATATGGTAAAAATACATTAAATATATGAATATGTATATGAAACTTTTATTTACTCTGCTCTATGATGAAACGATAAAAAGGAACTCAAAGTGGCATCTTTTCTGTGTTAGAATTATTTGCTTACGCAAAATACCCTGAGCTCCTGTTCTGGTTTAACAGATCTTTTGTTAGAATCTATTGCTCATAGTCATATGGTTTTGTTACTCAGTAATTCCTCTTTTTCAGTTTCATGCTGTGCTTCCCATCTCCATCTCTGTACAATTTTTTAAAAATAAATCTGATGTTAAGTTCCCTATGTTCATTGCTTATGCTAGTTTGTACAAGTTTTTTTGTATTATTAACAGTTCTTTATAGACTCAAATATATACATTTGAGTCTTTACTCTTCAACTATAGAAAGATACAGCCAGCTGAATATATTTGGGCAGAATAGTGGCACTAATTAAAACATTTTCATAGCAAATAGGAACTTAGAATTTGAGAGACCTCAAGAGGTCATATATAGCCCATATTCATTCTCAGCTGCAAGTATCACAAAAAGCACATCATGGTATCATAGGTAATTTTAGATTGGGAAAGCTCTTTAGAGGTCATAAAAGTGAACACCATTTTATAATATAAATAAACTGAGACTCAGAGAGGTAAAGTGACTTGCCCACATATTTGAAATGAGATTTGAATGTGAGACTTAAGTGATTATAAATAAACTGATTCATTTTTATAGTAACTGAAACAAGGTATCAAGGAAAGGTAACAACTCAGGACAAAAGTCTTTTCTATCTCAGTAAAGATTAAATTCCCCAAGGGGCCTGAACAATTTTTATTTTTAATTTGTCCAGCCTTCCATCATAGTAATTCCTTCACTTTGTTGGGGACGTCTTTTACCTTTTAAGGTTAATTTAGAGGTGCTTTATCTTAATATAAACCTTATATTGGAAATACAAGTAATAAACCACCAATAATTTTTGTTTCATTCATTTTCTTGCAATGAGCATAAATGAATTAAAAAATCTAAAAAAAAAAAAAACAAAAAACAAAACAAAACAAAACAAACAAACAAACAAACAAAAAAAACAACAGCAACAACCACACACCACAAATACACCAAACAAACATTTATCAAGCACTTACTGTATGCCAGCACTCTGCTAAGCATTTTCCAAATATCTCAAATTTCACATTACTGAGTTTGGCTCACTGTTCTAACTTCATCATTGTTGTATTTATTTTTATGCTTTGGGTACTTTTTTTGTTTGTTTATTTTGGGGGTGGGGGGGTAATTGTTCATCCATAGTATTAGCTATTCCTCCTGGTCTGAGGAATTTGGTATATTTTCATAAGTGTGTTACTTAGGCCTCCTGCCATGTCATTGATTAAAATTATAAAAAAACAAATTAAATACCATTGGGTCAAGCACTGATCTCTAGGTACTCTATAAAAGAATCTCAAATTGATAATAAGCCTTTGATTGCTTCTTTTATATTGTCTTTTCAGATAACCTTTGCAAGGTTTTGCAGCCGTGAAAATTGTTCTGCTGACCTACAAGTGTCTGCAAAAATTGGATTTCCAAAGTAAGTATTATAAATGTTATGGTTGATCACTGTCAGGATTTGAAGTGTTTTGATTATATAAATATTATGGGTAATTTCACACCAACATTAATAATTTTTTGAAAACTTGAAATACACTAAAGCTTTCTGTAACATAGTCATTTGCTTTTGGTCATATCAAGCACATACCATCTGCTAGAACTATGATAGATAAAGCAAAAAGCATAAGGCATTCTTTGCTCAGTACAATTAGGAAGAAAATCAATGAACTGCCCTGTATAAGCAACATATTTGTTGTGGATATTCAGTTGTTTCAATTGCATACAAATCTTTGTGATCCCATTTGTGATTTTCTTGGAAATACTGAAATGGTTTACCATTTCCTTTTTTGCCTCATTTTACATATGAAGAAACAGAGGCAAACAGGATTAAATGACTTTCCCATGAGTCTTCCTACTCTATACTTAGCACCATATACATTATGACACTACTTAGCTACCAAAGCAAGATTAGAGATGATCAACAGAAAGATATTAACACTAAAAAGGAGTGAAAACATAGAACATTAGCTGGGATTACAATGTCAGGTCCACTGTCCTGCTGACTTTTATGATACTGTAAATACTCAAAGTGCCTACAGATAAACCAAGTTGAAAAGTTTAAATTTGATTTTTCATAGAATAATTAAATACTAAAGGCCCTAGTGAAATGGAAATAACACTAGTCTAGGAACTAGGAGGACTTTCTTGATTCAGATATGTTAATAGTTGTGAACCCTTAGGCTAGTCATTTCTTGGTTTATTTATAAAATGAGAATGTTATATTAAATAATCTCTTCTAGTTCTAATCCTCAGTAAATGCTAAATCCCTATTGAATTTGTTGCACATTACAATCAAGATTAATTGCCTAACTCATCTAAGAATCAAAGGTATTTTTAAGATATTCATATATTTTAGAGCTATTTCATAGCAGGGTAGTAGTAATAGTGTTTATCTGTGGATAAATATATGCTAAGCCCATTTTACTTTATATATGTATCTGACATCTATGTAATATGTCCTCAGTATTTCCTTTAGATTATTGGGAATATGGCACCAATTAAGTTAAAACACACTATTCTCCCTTCATCTGAAACATAGAGCCTTATTTCAGATTGTTTCCACTCCTTTTCTCTGCCATATTTATTAAGATCCTGTAGTGATTCAGGTGTGACAAGTGAAACTATCTTAATATAAGGAAGTGGTAGCTGAATGGAATTTCAACCCAGACAATCTATAAGATTTTAGTATTCATGAATCAGTGGGTGAGTAGATGAAAAAAGCATCTATTAAGTGCTTACCCTAAGCCAAGCCCTGTGCAAAATGCTGGGGATAGAAAGGAAGGTAAGGAGCTCGTATTCTAAAGGGGAAGTTGGCATACAAATAATTATATAGATGTAAGATATAAACAGCATTAAAAGAATATACTTTAGATAGAAGACACTAGCAATGGAGGAGTGGGGAATAGGAGATCTGGAATGGGTGCTGCAGAAGTTGAGATTCAAGTTGATTCATGAAGGAAGACATAAAAATAAGCAGATGAGGAAGGAGAACATTTCAGGCATGGGGGACAACCAATAGAATGAAATCAGGAGAAAGTGTGAGGAATAACAAACAGGTCAATATACTTGGATAGTAAATTGTATGGATAGGGAATAAAGTATAAGAAGATTGGTAAGAAAAGAGTAGCTATGTTTTAAATGACAGAAGATTTTAAATTTGATCCTGGGGCAATAGGAAGCTAGTAGAGGGGTGTGTGTGTGTGTGTGTGTGTGTGTGTGTGTGTGTGTGTGTGTGTGTAGGGGGCAGTGGAGTGCTCTGGTCAGAATTCATTTAGGAAGATCATGCCAGATGTGTAAAAGATAAATAGAAGGGCAGAGGGGCAAGATTTGAGACAAAGACATCAATTAGAAGACTGTGCATTTCTCTTTGATAATTTCCTGAAAAATAGTGTCTAGCCTAGCTGTACCAGATCTAAAATTATATTATAAAGCAGCAGTTACTAAAACCATCTGGTATTGGCTAAGAAATAGACTAGTTGATCAATGGAATAGGTTAGGTTCAAAGGATAAAACATCCAATAACTTTAATAATCTAGTGTTTGACAAACCCAAAGACCCCAGTTTTTGGGATAAGAAGGCATTATTTGACAAAAATTGCTGGGAAAATTGGAAATTAGTATGGCAGAAATTAGGCATTGACCCACACTTAACACTGTACACTAAGATAAGGTCAAAATGGGTTCATGACCTAGGCATAAAGAATGAGATTATAAATAAATTAGAAGAGCATAGGATAGTTTATCTCTCAGACCTGTGGAAGAGGAAGAAATTTATGACCAAAGGACGAACTAGAGATCACCATTGACTACAAAATAGAAAAGTTTGATTATATCAAATTGAAAAGTTTTTGTACAAACAACACTAATGCAGAAAAATAATGTCTAGGCTCTTTTTTTATCATGTATTTCAGGGAGTCCAATAATCCTTAGATGGTCTCTCCTAGATTTATTTTCCAGGTCAGTTGTTTTCCCCAATAGGTATTTTACATTTTTTTAATTTTTTCATTTTTTTTGGTTTTGCTTAACTGATTCTTGTTGCCTTATACAATCATTCCTTTCCATTTGTTCAATTCTGAATTTTAGTGTTATTTTCTTCATTTACATTTTTTAACTTCTTTTTGTATTTGTCCAATTGAATTTTTGAATGAATTGTTTTGTTCTGTGGAATATATTTCTATTTCACAAATATAGGTTGCCCAGAAGACTATGCAATAGTCCAACTGAGGGGTCATAAAGACTTGAATCAGAGTGAAATTGTGAATGAAGAAAATAAAATATATATGGTTAATATAAAAGTAGAAACAAGATTTGACAAAAAAAATTGGATGTTATGGGAAGAGGATAGAAGATGCTAAATTGTGATCCTGTGTGACTGAGAAGATGGGGTTGCCTTCCACAGTAACAAACATTGGGAAGAAAGGAGGATATAATGAAAAATATAAGTTGTGTTTTGGACATGCTGAGTATGAGAGGTCTATAGGACACCAATATGTGAGATGCCCAAAAGGTATTTGGTGTAATGCAAGACTGCAGGTTAGAAGAGAAATTGAGGTTAGATTATATTAGATCTGTGAATCAACTACAAAATGATCATTGAATCTGTGGCAGCTAATGAGATAACCAAACAAAATAATATAGAGAAAAGGTTAGAAGACAGAGCCTGATATATGGTCACATTCATGGTTAGTGGGGTATAAACCTGATAGAGGAGACTGAATAGAAGTTAAGAGAGGTAGGAGGACAATAAGGAGAAAGTAATGTTATGAAAACCTAGAAAAGAGAGGATACCTAGTATAATTAAGTGTCAAAGATGACCTTCTGCAGAAAGGTCAAGAGGGGTAAAGATTGAGAAAAGACCAACTTGGCAATTAGGAGAGAGCAATTTGAATTAATGAAGTTAGAAACCAGGTTTCAGAGGGAAGAGAGAAAATGGAAGTCCTAAGTGTAGACAGCTTTTTGAAGTTTAGGCAAGAAGAGGATGAGTATAGGATCAGAAACAATATATATATATATATATATATATATATATATATATATATATATGTTAAGTTAAATAATGTGCAAATATTATAAACATATTTCCATAAAAATCAGACCAAAAGGGAAAAATCATTATATGGGAAAAAAAACAAACACACACAAAAAATGAAAATATGTTTTGATCTACATTCAGTCTCCATAGTTCTCTCCCTGGATGAAGATGATATTTTCCATCCCAAGTCTATTGGAATTGCCTTGCATCACCTAATTGTTGAAAAGACCCAAATTCATTACAGTTGATCATCACATAATCATCTTGTTATTGTATTCTGATTGCTTCACTCAACATCAGTTCATGTAAGTCTTCCCAGACTTTTTTAAAAATCAGCCTGCTCATCATTTCTTATAGAAAAATAATATTGCATCCATGTACCATCATTTATTCAGCCATTCCAATTGATGGGCATCTATTCATTTTCCAATTCCTTGCAATAGCATAAAAAGCTGCTACAAACATTTTTGTACATGATCTCTTTGGGATATAGACTCATTAGTGACACTGCTGTATCAAAGGGTATGCACACTTTTATAATCCTTTGGGCATAATTCTACATTGCCCTCCAGAATGGTTAAATCATTTCACAATTCCACCAACAGTGTGTTAGTATCCCAGTTTTCCCACATTCCCTAACATTAATCTTTATCTTTTCCTATCATTATCTTAGCCCATCTTAAAGGTGTGAAGTGACACCACAGAAAACAACAGAAATATTAGGATCAAGTAAGCACTTTTTAAGTAAGACAGTCTCAGGTCTCACGGAGCAAAGAGAAATAAAAGAGGAGAGTTTAGATATAAAAGTCTCATGGTTCTTAGGGTATAGCGGCAGATCACATGAATGTGTCCAGGTATCTAGAGAACACAGTGACACAAAAGATGCTTAGACTCATGACCATTGGGAAAAGGGTATATAAGACATTCCTTAGTCTTGTCATTTCATCTTATGTTATTAGCAAGATTTGATCAGATTGGGCTACAGGGTTAGGCCAGAATTTGGGAAAAGAACTCTCCATAGTTTGGATCTATCTGCTTTTGGTTTTGAGTGAAGTGGAGATAGAGTTGGAATTTATATTTATCCACCCATCTTAAGATCCTTCCTTGCAGTTCCACAAAAGAAGCTTACTGTTTCAAATGGGATCAGATTACATTCATAAATTCAAATTGATGCTCATGTCTTTCACAATGAAAAGACTTGAATATCCTGTAGCTGCAGCACAATGAAAATGTATTTGTTCAGGCTTCTGTGGCCTATTTAAATAGGAAAAGTCTAAATAATCTAATACATTTAATCATGGGTTCCACTCCTTGTCATGTTTGATTATTCCTCACTATGTATTTCTCAGTGTTTGTTTCATTTCTGTTCTTGATGATACTTCTGTTGATAATACTTTCACTAACGGCCTTAAATATGTTGCGATATTTAACTTTAATGTTTTCTCTAAATTAATTCTCTTTCACTTAAACCAGGCCTATGTAGCCTTAAGTAACTTGCCATTTTTATACCAAGGAAATCCAGCTCATTACACAGATGATTATTGGAGTTTATTTCTCAATTATACAAATTGACAAACTACACTATCTGATTCCAGTGAAAATGGCTTTATATCCTCAGTGCCTGATACATAATATATTCGCTCTTTAAGTGAGTGATTTTCAACCCTTCTCATCCCACTTTGCCTTTTTCAAGAACATTTTGTCTGCTTTGTATTCCCATCTTCCACTGGTTTTCAGCAAGAATAGCTGGGCTTGGAAATTCCCCACCAAGTCTTTTTTCTAAAATTCTATCCTTTAATCATCTTTGGCATTCTTGAATGAAGTCCCTCTAATTGCTCTACAAATTAATAGGTTTGCAAAATATAGAATATGAAAATACAAACAATAATAATGCTTCATATCTAAAGAATTAAAATACTTTTATTGGAACATCTAATCTACGCATTTATTCTAAACTTAATTAAGCATGTTTTCCTTAACATAAACCACATAACTTGAGCTTAAGTCTTATGATAATTTTAAATGATAATTCATAGCTCTTGGAATATTGATATAGCACAATAAAACTAGTTTAGCACTTCTGGGAAATTATAAGCATTAGTTTATAAGTTTATGTAATATTTCTTTAGCAGCACTTCCAGTTCTAAATCTCAGTCTCTGAAATAAATATATTATCATGATTTATTTTGTGATTCCATGGAATGGATGATGCTAATATATTGTTTAGTATGTCAATGTGTAAAGGTCACTAAGTCCCACCATGTGTGCTGTTATAAAAGCAGGAAGCACTAGAACTCTTGTGTTATTTTTGAGTTTAAATGCCTACTTCTGATAGGCATCTGACACTGATTTAAGGTGTTTTCAGGGAAGAGATTCTGATCGCTTTCTAGAAACACTCTGACAGAATGCTTTGTATATTTAGTAAAATATAGAACATTTCATACAAGTGTTCTTGTCCCACAAAGGCAACAGAAACAGGATGAAAATCCTAGCCTTATGTTCCACAAATTCTCTTATGTATAACTCCATAGGCACTAATGGTATTTATGTGCCCTACAGCCATAAACCTGTTTTAATCAAATACATTTACTAAGTGAAGAGTATCAGTTTCTGAAGACATCAGAAATGGACTTAATCCTGTATCAAATAAGATTGAATCTATAAAAAAATTAATATCTGACACATAGAAGGTGTTATATTAATGCTTATTTCCTTCCCATATTGTATACTTTACCACTGTAATGCCCTATAATTCATTTAATTCATTCCCTGGTTAATTTGAGCCTTCTTACTGAACATCTCCTTGTACATGTGATGAATTACATTTAGAGGGTCTTTGGTTGTCAAAGAGACCTGGCTAAATGCTACATGACTAAAATTATAAATTCAACAGCAGGTATTAACAATACCATTAAAATTTGAGTATTCTGTGGGAATTGTACAGCATTAAATGCTTTGGTGACAGTCTCTTATGTTAGAAGAGGAAAGAAGATAGTTGTTTTTTTTTCTGAGTAGTCTCTGAGAGCCAAAGATGTGGAAAGAAATTTAGAGGTCATCTAGCCCATAGCTTCTTAAATTGTGGATCACCATCTCAAATGGGGTCTCATAACTGAATGTGAGGGTTGTGAAATTATGAGTTATTGTCAATAAGTGTTTGATTTGTAACCTATTTTATATATATTTAATACCTGGGGTCATATAAACATTTCTCAGGAGAAATTGGTTATGAGTGGAAAAAGTTTAAGCTACTATGATCTAGCCCACCCCTCTCATTTTACATATAAAGAAGCTGAGGGTAAGAGAAGTTAAATGATTTTACCAGGTGATAGATACAGAGTTGGGCACAGGCTGGGCTCAGATTCCAAAACTTGGTGTTTTTCTCGTTGCTGAACACTTTCTCTGTTTCTGATCAGGAGGAAGAAATGGAAAGTGGCCAAAAGAATAACTCTATGATTTACAGGCAGAAAAATAATCTGACTAAGCCTATAAATCCTCCTTTTCCATTCTTTTCTTTCCTTCTCTCTTTTGACTGCACAGGGGATTCCAATTAATATAACCTTCCCTCAATGAAATGCCCATCCAATGCCAGTTAACTCACTTACCTCACTTAGCAATTCACCTTTCACATGTGTTACTTGTTTATGATTAGCAAGTAAGTGAAAAGAGAATATAGGCACACATTTTTTTCCTACAGCTCAAATCTTTTAACCTCAAGAGTCAGGAATTTTTTTTAACTCAAATAAATGTGTTGTATACCTTGACATAGCAAAGTGTGAGATATCACCCTCACATTACCTTTTGTCTTAGTATCTTGATTAAAAACTATTTAACTGTGAAGTACTCATCTATTTTGTCTAGATAGTGCATATTCATTATACAGAAGCTCAGGAAAGATTTCTTTCCAAATAAGACATCCATTCCATTCATTCAGCTCAGAGCAGTTAAAAAATAGGAGAGCAGAAATCCATTTCCCTTTTTCCCCCACTAACCCCCACCTGAACCCTGTGCTTATTAAGTTATGATTCGTATGTACACAGTACCTCGCTTTGTTTAAACTTCTAGGATCTAGTTGGCTTGGTAAATTTCAAGTATGCATTATGCATGTCTTAATGAAGAATGAAATATGATTACCAGGGAAAAGCTTGAGTGCCGCTTTGTCACACTCCCAGATGTGCACCTGGTGCTTTATTGTATCTCCTGGAATAAGCTGGTGGGCATCTTTCTGATGTCTTCTTGTTAAAGAATCAAGATGCAGAAAGATATAGAACCCTTCCCCCAAAAAAAGGATGGATGGAAGAGTAATTATGGTAATGTGTTAAAATGGCTTTAAAAAATGTAAAGGAAACCTAAGCTCCAGCTCCTAAATGTTAACATTGTGTTTTTCTTTAATTTGCTGTTGTCTTGGAACCTCGCTGTTTATGCAGTGCTTTCACCTTCTGCTGTTTGTCTAAGTGCCAACTTCTTTCCCAAAGGTGTTTAGTGACTAATGCTTTGGTTAGCAGCCAGAATATTTTATAAATGTCTATTTCTAGGCAGCTCTTCCACAAGTCTTAATTAAACTTTAATGTCAAATGAAAGTTTACTTTTAGAACCTCTTAGGTTCCTTCATTTGTAACATGATTACATACTAGAAGGGGAAATTGGGAGACTCTGATGTCCCCTCACATTTCCTCTATCCTTTTTAACTTAGCTCCTCTGCTTAGCAGATATAACTCTGAGAGACAAAGGCTTGCAAATAAAAGTCAAATTGACAAACCTTTCCCTATAGTTGGGACAATAGTGTAACTCTTGCTTAATCTGTTTCCTTCACCCTGAAGAGATAGCTATAGGCTTTTTTTTTTCTTAAATAGTATTAGTACTTTAAATGATTATTTTTATAT
Source organism: Sarcophilus harrisii (assembly GCF_902635505.1). Classification (NCBI taxonomy): domain Eukaryota; kingdom Metazoa; phylum Chordata; class Mammalia; order Dasyuromorphia; family Dasyuridae; genus Sarcophilus; species Sarcophilus harrisii. Next base: position 389,857,866 of record NC_045428.1, on the reverse strand, counting down.
AGTGCATTTTACTGACAATGAACCAAAGTGGAGGTTTTCCTTCCTGTGCTTCCTCACCTGCTCCCTGTTCCCCTCCCCCTAAGGATTCAGGAGCTGTCAGTTGAGAATTTTCTGTACTCACAGCTTCAGAGGATGAATTGTTTCACCCTCTGGAGCTGAAATGGGAGAATTAAGGAGAATGAAAATGTATTTTAAAACAAAGCTTGTATTATAGACTAACAATTCCAGAATGGGTTGTATCTAAGTATTATTTTTGCTTGCATGTTTATTCTGCAGCTAATTCTGGCCATAACTTAGACTGTTCTATATAGGATGTGGTATTTTTATATTATACTAATTAAAATAAGTGAAATACTTCATTTTAATACAATTTGTCATCTTTTTTAATGGCATTGCTAGAACATTTCATAAGAAATTAGGCTGAACTTAAAAGATTGTAGAACATATGAAAGGGAATTTTATTATTTTTTTTAACTTCTGAAGTATTATTTGACTTATTAGATCATGTTAGTTATAATACTGATAAATTAGCAATTGATTTAGTAATATGTATATAAGTATAGGTATGTATGGTTGAAAGATAAGTAAAACATTTAAGGACTTTACAATATATCAGGGCTAAGCACTCAAAATAGAAATACAGGCAAAAAGACTATCCCTACCAAAGAGACTTGCTAAACTTTAAAATGTTATATACACATTATCTATTATTACCATAGCTCATTATGCACATACAATGAATTTTAAAAGTTTTGAATTTTCCAGTTTCACAGAAGCAAAATACTTCTTAAAGTTATTAAAATGCAAAAGGTAAATAATTTATTAAATGGAAAATAAATTGGTGTGATTTTATCCAATAAAATATTTTGCTTATATGACAAATCTAAGAGAAGCTAGGTGATGTAGTGGATAGAGCACCAACCCTGAAGTCAGCTACTGTGTAACCCTGGGCAAGTCACAAACCCAATTGACTTAGCAAAAGTAAGTAAAGGTTAAATCTGTTATATCAGTTTGAAAATTTAGCTGATGTAAGAATTATTGATTATAGGAATTTGGGCCTAAAACATGTCATATTAAAGATTGTTTCACTACTAGAATATTTTCCATATATTAATTCATATTAATGTTTAAGGCAGGAGATAGGATTTAACACTCTTAAAAATGGAACTTAACCAATATTGAATTATTTTTAGGCCACATGAAAACAAAAATTATCTTGCAGTTGGAAGTATGAAGACATTAATGTTGAATGTTTCATTGACTAATGCTGGAGATGATGCATATGATACAACTTTACACATTCATCTACCCAAAGGTCTTTACTTCATTAAAATTTTAGAACTGGTAAGGAATAAGTTGCAAAGTATATAGATTGTTCTTTAAATTATTACTAAATGTTTCTCAGTTAAGGCATGTAACTTGTCTTATACTTGCTCTCAAGAGTGTAATATTTCCAAATATTTGGAAATAAAATTCAGCTTCATGTTTTAGCTAATCCACATTTATGTCAGTATCTGAGCTTGACAGAGTAAAAAATGCAGTCTGAGAAGGCCTCAACAAATTAAGTAAAGAATCAATTAAAAACAATTAGGGGAGATGTCCAGGAAGAATAGCAAGAGTAGTAGAAATTGACTAAGTAGGTATTTGACATCAATAAGGTCTAGTTGGAGACAGCAGGTGGATGTCTTCATAGGTGGCTGAAACCCACATATTGCCTTCAGCAGAGCAGTGTGGTGATATCCTGATAGGGCACTAGCCAGACATGTGGTTTTTAACAGGTGACATAGTCCAGGGCATAGAAATTTTGCTTTGGGGGCAATAGTCAAGTCTCTAAGAGGTACAAAAAGAACAAGATGAAATCATAATTTTATCTTGTTCTACAAAGTAGAATATTAAGACAAGAACATTAGCACAGAAAACAAATTGGGGACCCAGTTACTGGGACAGCAGTAATGGACAAGACAAGGGCCCCAAATGCTAGAACTAAGGTAGCCTTTTAAGGTAAAGACTGACAATACTCAATCACTTGAATTATGGATCCACAGACTCTAATCTTTACTCCTTCTGAAGTACTTGATTATCACAAAGTCCTGGTCAAGAATTAAGAGTGGACAAAGGTCTAAACCTTCAAATAGCCTGATCTAAAATATCAAAACATGTGACATGTTAATATCATTTAGTCCCCAAATAACCAGAGTTTTAAACCCTCATTATTTTTTTCTGTTTCACAATCACAGATCAAACACAATGACTGATAAGGGAGTAATTTTTGTAGCCCATTCCATAAACTTTCACTAAAAAATGAATCCATAAATAAGCAGAGTGTCACACAGAAGTGGACCACCAGATTAGAGAGTTGGGAATTTTGTTCATGTATATGTGGGAAGGATGACAGAATTTTGGGCAATGTTTAGCAGAAAGCAAGGGAGTTCAAGTTTTTGTTTTTAATTTAGTACTCAAACTAAATAGGAAATGTCCCTCTAGGAAAGGTAGAAATATAGTCAAAGATGTGCTTTTATAAAAGAATGTTTAAAAACCTTAATAAACTAAAATCTTCCCTATTTTTGATTCCTCCCCCAATATTAGGAAGAAAAACAAGTGTATTGTGAAGTAACAACCAATTTGGGTGTAGTGAAACTTGTCTGTAGGGTTGGTCATATATACATGGATCATCTTTCAAAGGTAAACTTTTTTTTGTTTTGTTTTGAACCCTATATGCCGTACAGGCATAAAAAGAAGCATAATATTTTGTTACTAAAAATAACAAAAGGAAAACTGATTACTTATGGATTGTTATGGACTTGAAAACCTGATTAAACTCTTGTGAGAATTCACTGTAAGAGGATTTACTATATGCTTGAATTGTGAGAAATTTAACAAAACATTCTTTACTGTTTTGTTGATTGTTTTTGCTGAAGACAGTACAATGTTTGGGCATTGACAGATGGGACTTTGAAAATTCTTCAGTAATTGCCTTTTCTTTTTTCTGCTACATATTTTATTTACTGTTGTTGAACAACAGGATTCATATTTCTTCCAAAATCTTAGGATATCTCATCTTCTTCCATTTTGCTTTTATTCTAAGTGTAGGGCTTTCTTGTGAATGTTTTCTAATGTACATAATTTTATATACTTAAAATTGTCATCAAATATGCTATTTGCCATGTGCCACATAAAGGTAACATTAAAAATAATAAAAGATTTGTTCTATACTCCACATAACTGAGAAAATTAAATAAAAAAATTTAGTTTAGATGAGAAAACTTTATTTGATGTATTTAACGTCCGTCTTTATCTACATTTTTCCCTCTACTTTATCTGCAACTATTGGAATGTGGAAAATTGTTTATTCAAAATTCTGTTTTTTTATAGGAAAATCTTAGTTTTCTCCTGGATGCAAGTTCACTTAGCAAAGCAGAAGATGATCTCATCATTACAATTAATGCTACCTGGTAAATTTTATTCAAGAATTATTGTTGTACTTAGTAAAAAGTATGTGTAGCATTCTAAGGATTAGGGATGGGGACACAGAGACATAAGGAGCATGACACTTTCATTTTGGGTCAAAAAGAAAATATTCTTAATTATTTCATCTATCAGGAAACTGAATGAACAAAAAATCAAAGAATAACTATTGAAATAATTAGCACAAATTCTTGTCAACACCATCATAAAAATAATGGCCACATCTGTAATTAAAAACAAAAGGTGTTATTTAAACAAACCACAAGATATATGTAATATATATATATATATATATATATATATATATATATATATATATATATTCTCTTTAGAGAAAATTTGCATTTTAAGAATTCTAACAGGATTTTTAAATTTGATTCTCTAGTGAAAATGAATGGGACATGGACAGTCTGTTGGATAATAATATAACTTTAAGAATACCCCTGAAGTATGAGATTATGCTAAATGTTCATGGGTAAGTTAATAATGAACCACCACTTTAGTCTTAAAGGTAATCCTTTTCAATTCTCCTACCTATATTTTGAGATTAAAAATCACTAGGTCATTTTTATTCCTGACACAATCCCTTTGGCATTATCAGCCCTTATATGGTTATTTGCCATTTTTAGTCCAGTACGTATTTACTGATGCAACAAATTCCTCATAATGCACATCTAGGGCTAATTAATAATTCCTGCTAGGAATCTCAACAGCCTTATGCCACCAGTATAATGGAATGAATAATGGTGGATCTTCCTTATTACCTTCTCATTACATTAAGTAGAGAGGCTGACTGTGCATGTGAAGAATATAGTTGTAACTTCTTATCAGAGTTGGAAATTCTAAGAAATACTCTAAGCAGGGTGTCCCTCTTCTACTCTTTGACTTCTGTGAACCCGCTGGCTTTATAGATAAGATACAGGAACTGAGGCTTTCCTGATTTCCCAGGATTTCAGTATTTTTTTTAAATCACCAGGCTTTTAACCTGATATTGGTAAATTGTAATAATTTATTTTGGTATAATTTATTTACTTTGTAATTTTTGTGTTTTATGCATTGAAAAACATTATTCTGAGAAGGAATCTACAGGTATCATTGACTATTAAAGAGGTACATCTCACAAAAAAGGTTAAGAAAAAGGGAAAAATGTGGAATTAGAATTTGTGTTTCCCTGGCCTTAAATGGTGGCTAAGTGGATTGGTGAAACTTATTTCAAGTTTTTGGTTCCCTTTGTGTATATATGAGTTTTAAAACTAGAAAATATTAAAAATGTAATCATTGCATAACTTTAAAGCAAGCATACTGGTTATAGACATTTTGTCCTTTATTATCTAAACCATTACACAGAGTTTTCTGTACAATTCAGGGAGAATTGTATTATATTATATATATACATATATATGTATATATAATATATATGTACTACATATATATAATATATTATGCTATAATATATATTATATATATGTACTATACTATATGTTTTATATATATATATATATATTACTAACTATATTCAAAAGACAGCATCTTAAATTGATGTCTACTCTTCAGTGCAAGAATCATTCAGTCCTGAGCTTTTAGGATTCTATGAAATATAAAAGAGTGGCAAAAGTTTTTATTAGTACATTGGCAAGAAAGCAAGGTTTGAATGTAAAATTTCCCAAGTTTGCATGTAGTAGGCACCTGGTCCTGAATATCCACATTTGATTTTTCTAAAAGTAACTCTATTTTCCATTTATTAAGTACTTACTATGTGCTTAAGTACTTACTTACTCTAGAGATATAGATGTAAAGTTAAAGATAGTCCATGCTCTCAAAAGTTCCATACTATTTGGAGGACATAGTATATATAAGTAAGTTCAGCTTCAGGGCAAATGGTAAGACCTGTTTGTTGCTGTTGTTGTTGTTGTTGTTTTGCCAAAAAGAATAGAAGGAGTTAAAAGTATAACAAGAAGGCAGGGTTTTTCTGTAGTCCTGCAGTCTAGATGATTTCTTCCTATGGTTTCAAAATCTAGATGGTAAAGGAGGAAAGTTTAGTGGAGATAAAAAGGAGGAAATATGCCTCCAGTCTGGCTCATTAAAGCAGAAAGTAATTGATAATGTTGGAAGAAGAAGGGATGCAGAGTAATTCTGTTGAGAGTGGTTCTTATGTAAGTATTCTCTCAAAGATGATATATGTCAAGTTAATTATAATCAGTGTAAATTTTTTAGGCAGATAGAAATCACTATATGTTTCTTAACTCCTCCAAAAATATTGGATTCATAGAGAAAAGTCAATTTTAATATGGTACCAAAATAATACATTTGATAATTTTTGTTTTTTAAATTATTTTAATCAGATTTGTAACACCAGCATCATTTATTTATGGACCAAGTGAGGAAAATGAACCTGAAGCTTGTATGATGGAGAAAATCAATTTTACTTTCCATGTAAGATTTTACTTTCCATAAGAGAAAATTGTTTTGTAAAAATATTTATATCAAATTCAGAATTTATTTTTGACTTATTATCAAAGAAAGCTTTACTTTTATCAGTCTGTTAGACCAAGGAGGGTAATAACAACGGATGGAAGAAAGCAACTTAATATTTTTATTTTGAGGATGTAGTACCTAAAGAGGAAAATAAGTTTGGTAACTGAGATCAAAGTCAGGTAATGGTGGTATGGACTGAAGCTAATTTAAAAAAACTGTCTAAAAACTTTGAAGTTAAAAAAAGATTGGGGTTTTGATTATTCTTTGCCAAATAATAATGGCTGATATATCACTTGAAGGTTTGCAGAATGTTTTACACATATCCATCTTTTATCCTCCTAGCACCTCACCGAGAAGCAAAGGTTTTTAATGCTATCATTTTCCTTCTGCAGATGTAGAAACTAAGACTCAGAGAGGCTAAGGGACTTCTTCATGGATACACAACTGATGAGTGACAGAGACTATACTCACCCAATAATCTGCCTTGACACTAGAATGTCTCTCACACACACCAGTGATTTTTGACCTTTGGCATTTTTTTTATATCCAAATATTTTTCAAGAGTATTACAAAGAGAATATCACATTTCACAGATTAGAAAGAAGACCTGTCTTTATTAGAGAGGTTTGATTTGTTTTTGGATCATTGGGATATATTTGGGTAGCCAGTCAGTCTATAGATATTGATTATTCATTCATTTATTGACTGATCATTTCTAGCATTCCTGTCATTACGCAAAACCAATATTATACTATCTTAAGTCTGAAAAAAAATCTTTGACAGAAAGTATCAAACTTCAACTGATAAATTACTACAGAATTTGCGTGTTTAATGACATCTAATCACTAACATCTTAACACCTACTTTTTTTTCCAAGCACATTAATGTTGAGGGTATCTCTTTAGAACAGAATTGCTGAAACCATTAAAAAAATGATTTATCATAACGATTGAAAGTAAAGCTACATTTCTTTATTCCTGACAGTTTATTTTCTCATGGCTTCAGTTGTATCATGAATAGAAATTGCCAGTCTCTGAAGCTTAATTTAGTTGCTAAAAAGGGAAGCATTAGGATTTAGGCATATAGAGTAAAGGAGAAAGGAAATTCAATAAAACAAGTATTTACTGAATATCTTTTTTGTGCCCTGCATTGTGCCAGAAACTGAGGAAACAAAGTAAAAAATGAAAATAATCTGTGCTTTCAAGGAACATTCAATTGAGTTGAAACTATTGTATAAGATGTGAAATTTTCTTATCTATAGAGTTTTTCTGCATGTACCATGAAAAGAAAGTGATTACAAGTGAATTTATATCATTATAAATGTCAAAAGAGAAACCACTTCGAGGTGATATGATCGCTTGAAAAGAGTACTGGGTTTGAATCCCCCCAATCCTCTCTATCTCTGTTTCCCTCTTCTTTTTCCCTCTCTCCCCCTTCTTCCTTCCCTTCGCCTCTCCTCCCTCCCTTCTCCCTTTCTCTTTTTCTCCCTCTTCTCTCTCTTCTCTCTTCTCTCTCTCTCTCTCTCTCTCTCTCTCTCTCCTATCCTTCTTTCATTTTCTATCTACCTCCCCTTCCCTCTTCTGGCAATCAAGATTAAGGGAATTGCCCAAGGTCACACAGCAAGTATCTGAGACCAAATTTGAAATCAGATCCTCTTAACTCTTGAAATGGTACTCCACCCACTATATCATCTAGCTGCCCTCTGCCTCTTCTTTTAATAGTTTTGTGATATTAAGCAACTTACTTAACTTCTCTTAACATGTTTTGACTTCTGTAAAATGGAGATGATAGTATTCACTTTATTTATTTCATAAGATTATGAAGTACAAATAAGATAATGTGTAAAGCACTTTCTAAATGTTAAAGTACCTTGTAAATGTCAGCTATTGTATGGTTTTAAAATTGTCCTAGTATGTGACCTTAAAACAAAGTATTTCTAAAATTGAAAAACTAATTCTTCCCGTCTTTCCTCTTTAGGTTATCAATGCTGGACCTAGCATGGCTCCTAATGTGAGTGTGGAGATCATGATACCTAATTCATTTACCCCATATCACAACAAACTATTCAACATTTTGGATGTCCAGGTATCGTGATTTCCCTGTTAAGCTATGTTATGAGTCTCAAAAACTAAAAAATAAACTAAGTTCATACTTTATCAGACATGAAACTATCTTTGAAGTAGTTTTTGCTTTTCTTTTTCATTCAATTCTGTTAACTTAGAAAAGGCATATCTGAAGTAATTTCTCTTCATCAAGCGTCTTCTACGTTCCAAGTAAATATTTTGCATCATAGGTTGTTATATTACAGCGCATAGGTGATATTTGTGTTTACTTTGTAGTTGCTGCTTTGGACTTTGCAAATAACAAAAATATATTTAGGAATACAGTTTTGCATCACTTCTTCCAAATGATTTTTTGGTGACAAAATTCTTCAGAGAATTTGAATTCCAAATTATCCAGAGAAACAGCATATGAAATTTACTTAATACAATAAGATGTGCAGTAAGAACTCCACAGAATGAGTTTTTGCCATCCTAGCTTCAAGTCAAACAAGTGACAAATTATTCTGGCAGATCTTCATTTGGCCTGTTTTAGCCCCATATTTTCAGTATTTATTCTAATTCTATTGGAAGTATTCTTTTGTCACATTGCCTTCACTTGGGCAAAGCTCCATGCCCCTAGACTCAAGAAGACTGTAATCTATTGGAGAAACAAATTGTTCTTTATTAATCACAGAATAAATTTGAAGCCTTCTATATAAACTTATTGATCTAAAACTAAATGAGTATCATTATATGCTCAAATTTTAAGGATCTGTGAGAAAAAGCAATGTAGAACCAGATACGAAAATTCAAATTATGTAGCTCCACCAAAATTCTTCTCTGATGTCCAATCATGATTCATGATATCAAGGTAGCCCTGGATTCTGAAAGTTAATGGTTGTAGAACCCAAGTTCTGCCAAACTGGAAAGCTTTAAGTATAAACCCAGTCACCAAGGAGTCTCATAACTAGATTAGCTGCTCACTATCAGGTTAACAACTTAGTAGGAAGAAAAGGCATATTTTATAGTACACACTTTATAGTAACTCAGTCATCTGCTAAGACTTTAAAGATTTGTGATCCACATTTGTGAAAATAGTTATCAGCTTGAGGAAAGCATAAATCTTTATAAATTCATTAAGTACAGCATTTTTTACTAATATGAAAAATAATGCAATAATAACTTTTCTACCTTGCTTTTTTAGACAACAGCTGGAAAATGTGATTTTGATGATTATCAAAGGGTGTGCACTTTATCACAAGAAAAGAGAAAAATCGAACCACTAAAAGATATAGTTAATTTCTTTTCAAAGACTGATAAAAGGCTGATGGTAAGGTTACAGTAATTCAATGGATTTATTAGTTTTTGATCTTCAGGTTCCTTAATAATAATAGTTATTAAAATACTGTTTTAACCATAGAATCTTTAACATTGACCAGAAGTGGGCATATGACCACATGTATAGTTAATTACAATGATATTTCAAATGATGAGATAAATCTTTTTAAAAGAACCAACCAGATGAAGACCTGAGATTGGACATCCATATTGCAAATTCATGATCAGTGAATATCTTCCCAGAAACCATCCTGTGCTTATATAACTAAGCACTTTACTGAAGTTTCAATGCCTCACTCTTTTTATTATTCTCCTATATCATAAAAAACTAGGCCAAGGAAGAGGACTGTTTAGTGGGTAAAGTTAGTTTTGCACCAAGTTGTGCTATAGGCCCTTCATGTTTAGCCTAGCCCTGTCAGGTTTTGGTTGACTGGTTAGACTCTGTTACATTAAAAGATATTTTAATAATGCAACATGTATACACATATACATACATATACATGTATTTGCATATTACACACAGTTTGGAAGATTGTCTTATGTCTACTATGTTTTAAATGTTGTAATATATATATATATATATATATATATATTATGTTATTTAGATAGACATTCTGATTCTGAAACTTCCAAGTTTCATTGCAAAGGATGAGAAACAGACATTTGTGTTTTATTTATACTGAGCTATGATTTTCACTTAGAATACTATTGTATTAACTTACTTAAAATGTGGGAAACATTCAACTTAACACTTTTGTGTTGTTTTCTTATTTTTTTAGTACTGTCTAAAAAATGATCTACATTGTTTAGTTTTCTCCTGCAATTTTGGAAAAATGGAAAGTGGAAAAGAAGCCAGTGTCCACATTCATTTGGAAGGTCGACCATTAATTTTAGAAATGGTAAACATGCATGTGATTTCATATGAATCAATTTTAAAATATTGATATGTAAATTTAACTGAATTTATTTGGGTAAGAGTGTAAAGTCTATTTAGAGTTGAGTACAGTTAAGGTTTGAGGTATAACTCTAGAGGCAAGAAGAATATAGTTATCACAGTATTTTATTGTTGGAAGGGACCTCAATGTCAATCTGATGCAACCCATATCTAAAAAAAATAATTCACTCTAAAGTGTATCCAACAAGTGGTCATGTAGGATTTGCTTGAAAACTTCTTAAATTCTTAAGCTGCTCTCTGTAACAAATTGAGTGGGCTGCTTTGGTAGCCACATAATTCAGGACAAGAAATTAATAAATAAAGAAGGATTTATTTTGAGTAGATTGGCTATACACTTTGATTATACTCTGATTTAATTTACTATAATTATTCATATCACAATTGAAGTTAAAGTATTGAAATTTTGTGAAATTGGAAAGCTTAACTCCTTGCTTCTAAAAGTCCTACACTTCTAATATTTATATGTTGAAAGTTATTATTAAAAGAGAAAAGTGCTAAGGAGAAAAGAAAAAAAACTTTTCTAAAATCTAATTGAAGTATTGAAATCCTTATGTAATATCAAGAGAAGTCATTTATAATCTTTAAATTTGTACTTGCTTATCCTAATTTGAATTTGAAATCCATAATTATTTAATATTGTATTTTTCTATTAAAAAATAAAAAGGAAAATATGTTTTTCCTAGAAAGAAGAAAAATAATTAACTTGAATTGAATGGTATAATTTTTAATGAAAATTAGGAAGTCCAAGGTTTGAAGAGTCATAAAATATATCAATTATGATTGTAGTCATAATTGACAGATATATCTAAAGAACTGGATGTAGAATAGACATATCACAGAACTTCATCTTAGAACTGTGTGTAATGACAATGAAAAATATTATTCAACCTTATGGATAATAATTTCTTCCACAATTTTTTAAAGATCTTAGATTAGGAAATGAGGATATTGAGGATCTAGCTGGTTATATCATTCTTTTTTTTCTGTTTTAATTGCAGAATATATGACCTTAAAATTATATATTTTATGCTTCAGGTTCTTGTACATTTAGAAACCATAATTGCTAAACACTATGCTATTATCAAGCAGGTGCTCGCCTCCAAATGGAAGGACTATTATCCTTTTTCCCCAAACCCAAGGGGTTTTATTTTTGAATATCTTTGCTATATATATATATATATCTTTCTAAATGAATCATGAAAGGCAGTGGTAAGGCAGATAGAAATCCATCTTTGTAGTTAGGAATCTGACCCTAACACATACTAGCTATTTTATTGTAGCTAAGTATTAATGAAATACCAAGGAGTTTTTATCAGTGTTTGAGAATTCTAAAGATTACTTGTACCCATAGAGAAATATGCAATTAATTCCAGTTTAACTACTATTTGATGATAACAAAATAATTCAAGGAAATGTGGCATTTCTTATACACAAAATCTAACAGGATTTTTCAATTTCTTCTCTGTTCCCTTCACCCTCATATACACCCTCCAGAAAAATCACTTCTCTCAGGGTAAGTTTGAGACAGTTTGTGAACTGGAGAAGGAAGCTATGCTAGGCTGATATTTTGATTATTCATAAAAGTTTTTTTTTAACTATGTCCAAAGAAAAGGAGAAAGATTTAGTATTTGGGGGAGGGGAAGTGATAGGTGATCTATTGATGAATTCTTATAAAAAAAAATAACAATTTAAAAACCCTTCCTGTCTAGTAACCTTATTTTTAGAAAGGTTTCACTGAAATGAGTTTATTAACATCACCGGACCCTTGGTATTTAACATATACTTAGCAGTGAAGTAAGCTACAGATCATGGAACATGTTTAAAAAACACTAATAATAATAACTTTGAAAATTCCTAGGTAATGGGTAAAGATTATGAAATCAGTTATATAAAATTGATATGGATTGATATAAAATTTATGATATATTATGATATAAATTTATATGTAAATTAATTTTAAATCAACATAATGGTTAATTTTGATTTCAATTAAATTTATATGAAATCAATATAATGACATAAAACAGTATTTTTCCCTCCATTTCATAATGATAGGATGAGACCTCTGCACTCAAGTTTGAAGTAAAAGCTACAGTCTCACCAGAGCCACATGCAAAAATTGTTGAACTACACAAGGATGAAAATATTGCATACGTAAGAATTCTTTCAATTGATGAAGGGTGAATGTAAAAAATATGATTTAGGTGTTCAATTGTTTTTGTTCTGTGTGACTAAACAAAATAGAGTAGATAAATTATCTTTTACCATCTTAACAGGTATCTTTGTATTATTCAATTAATCAGTGAACATTTAATATTTACTCTAGACCAGGCACTTGCTAAGTGTTAGGGCTACAAAGAAAGGCAAACAGTCCCTGCCTTCAAAGATCTTACATACTAATAAGAAAGACAACACATAAAAGAAAATCCACTTTTAAGGTGGATGGAAAAGGTACAAAAGTCCAATTAGAGTAGCAGAGTGGAGAATAAGACCCAGGGTCCTTAGGTTACTACAGGAGGTCAGATGACAACGTTAGGAATATGTAGAGGCCGAAAAGATGGTAAAGGATGTAAGAACCTCCAGTTTACTGGAAGCAGGGAGATTAGTGATTCCTATCTCATTAAAGTGATATAAGAAGTCAAATAGGCTTGATGGGGTCCTGGATAGTCCTGGTTGAGGAGGAGAGCAGATAGTGAAGGGGTAAGGATACCCACAGTGTTGTTGACTGGTATGATGGCAGAGATGGGACAAAAGAAGGCAAAACCTTGACCACTGATTTTTTTTCCAGCTCAGCTATCCTGAAGAATTCTGGATAGTTAGGCTAGGGAGACAATGAAGGGGATCAAGGTGGAAGTGGAACCTAATAGTTTGTCTGCATTGCAGATGATGGGGCAGCATCAAGATGGGAAAGGAATTGAGTGTGGGGAGGCAGGAAAAATTCTAAAAGCATAAATTTATAAATTATCCACTTGCCATGATTATGTGATTTCCTTCAGCAGTGTCAGCAGTTTGTAAGTAGAATCTGATAAGGTAAATGGGAAGATTGATCCAGACATAGAGTTTAGAAATAGTATCAGTACAACCAGGGGCAAGGGATTTTACAATAGAGAATAATGTAAACTGAACTATTAACTATAGTGTCAACATTTCAGAGGGAAGAAAGTAAAGAGAGAACAGAAGGATAGTGGGAGAAAAAGATCATATTTTTCATAAATCAGGAATACATTTTGATTTATCAACTTTTGTTATCAGCTTTTCTGGAATCCATGGCCATCCCCTTTTTATGGATATACTCTATGACTGTCATAGGCTTTCTCTTCTCTCTTAGTACTTTCTCTGTATTCATATATTTGTAATACTAGTGACATTCTACTACTTGATTTATTGCATTTTATTACTTAATTTATTTACTACTTCATGTGCTGCCCAAAGTACTCACTGTGAAGGAACACAAGATCACAAAGTTGCCAGTTCATAGATGTGAATGTGAGATAAGGATGCATTTAACTGGTGTAGGTGTTCCTTCCTCTTGCATATTGTAAGCCTTTTAAATTTTCTTCATTCCTTTTATTTTTTGGTGGGGGACAATGATCCATGAATTATATGTTAGCTTTTTGAAGTGATGTGTTAAGTTTTTTTGTTTTTTTTAAATTCATGCAGGTCCATCTGGAAGGATTGCATCACCAAAAGCCAAAACCATATTTTCGTATGATGATTATAGCAACCAGTTTTATACTGGGTTTCACTGTATTTTTATTCCTTTCATACATCATGTGGAAGGTAAGTCACATACCTATATCTCAAATTTTATCAAATCCAGTAGTATTATTTCCTTTTTAAGACATTTTAATATTGAAATCTAGTGGTTTCACTCATTACTCTCCAAATCCATTTTATTCTGATTTCCTGTTATTTTTCCAACTTTCAATTTATTGATATCTTTCTCAAGAAAAATTGTCTTCTAAACTTAGGATTATTACATTTTAAATAAATACCCAAACCAACTTATTTGCTTTCTGGTTTCCTTAATTTCTTTGATGAGAGAAATCTTGGAAATCCAGAATCATTTTTTTCTCCCTTCAGAGTTTGCCTTAGGTCAAATAAGAGACATTTTTTGGCCTTCTCCTAATGTATTTGGTAATACTCCCACAGTATTTGGTCATTGTTAAAGTTACATTAGGAGCTATAGCACAAATTAAGGGAAAGGGGGGAAAAGAAATACTAGCATTAACACTATGTGAAGAGGTTACAATGTCTTTTGGGGTTTATTTTCATCCTCCATTATAATTTTGGTTAATGACGGTGAAATGGCATTGTTTTATTCAGGCAGGTTTCTTTAAAAGAGAATACAAAGCTATTCTTCAAGAGGAAAATAGAAGAGACAGTTGGAGCTATGTCAACAGCAATAAAGAGAATTAAAGACTTCTTTAAAGTATACCAGTCTCAGGTTAACTAAAAAGATGGAAGACACTTCTTACAAGAAAACGTTGTCAACTGAATTTTCCTGTTTACTCATCTTGATGTTCTTTTAGTGGGGGAAAAAGCTTAAATTTGACCATGTGGTATAATGCATTATAATTCAAATAAAGGATCTCAATGGTCATTGTTATTTCAAGAAAAATGAAGAAGAGATATCTGAAATAATCAAAGACAGCATTTTTCTCATGTGTCAGAAGGATTGAAGAACACTAAAAAATTTTATTTTCTTATGCTAAGTAGTTCTCTGAAGAAATTGTGGGATGCCAGCATACGTGAATTGAGATAAATCATGGAAAGAATAAGTAACTCAATTTAGCAAACCTTTTTACTTGAAGCATTCTTTTGAATACATGTACTTTCTAGCTGTACTCATTATAGTGATGAAACAAACTCTTATCAAATGGACATAAGTTGCTTTGGAAGAAATAGTTGACATATTTAAAGTAAATCTTCTTGAAGTATTGTTCATTGCATTTCAAAGGGCTGTTTTCAGATCTTCCTATATAAGATGATCAGAAAAGGATTACCTTATGTTAAAACAAGTGCATCTTTAATAATCTTTGATTATAACTTGCTTCACTTGGATTCCAATCAACAACTATTTATTAAACAGCTTATAATACTTAATAACTGAAGAAAATAATAGCTGAATTTTATATATATATATAAAATATACTGATCAAACATGAGACTAAAAGGTTTGTACTATAAGAGGGTAAATGATGTGTGGGGGTTTTTTAGGTCTATGGATTAACGTACACATATATGTAAAATAAGCATTATTATGTATAAGAATATAGAAAATTCATTTGTGCTTCTTCAGCTTGTGTGAATATATATATATGTATATATATATACATATATATATATATATATATATATACATATATTCACAATATACTTTCTTCCATGGTAACCATGAACAAATCAAAGAAAATAGTTTTTTTAACTGATTGTTTGTAAATTTGAAAAAGTATTTACTTCCATGATATTTTTAATATTGAGACAACAGATTGTGAGTGTTGCACTTTAGCTAATATCTGAATAGGAAATACACCGATGTATATGATGTATGTATTGTGAAAACCATACCTCACTAAAGATGAAAACAGCATTAAAGCTGTTTAGGGATAACCATTATACAGAAATACTTCTATGATTGGAGAATAATGAAATGCACTAATATATATTTGAATAGTAATGTGTTCTATTCAACTTCTAGTATTAAATGAATATTCATCAGTTTTTATTTTGTTTTTGTTTTTTCACAAGATGGACAAGAAATCAAAAATGTAAGCATACTAAAATATTTGGGAATTGAAGGATAAATACAAAGAATCTAAATATAGCAAATATTTCCATTAAAATGTAAAGTAATTTTTAAAGTCATGAAATAGTTTTTTACAGGTTTTTAGGTAATTTATGTTGTATTTGCAAATGGAAATGCATTTCAGTTGTACTATTTATTACATGTATATTAATAAGATGATAGAAAAAGTAGGCAAATACAATTTTATCAGAATCTGCTTGTCTGTATCTTTGTATATGTGGCAAAATATATAACTTTTTAAAAACCTGATAAAATCTGTTTCACAGTTATCTAGCTCTTTGATTTATCTTTGTAGCTCTTTATTTTGTTGTTGATTAAATGTAAAATAGCATGTTTTACACAAAAAGAAAACAGCACAAAATATTTAATGAATATTTTTGTGGTATTTCTATATATTTGTGATTCTAGAATTCTTAGAGCTTTCTTTTCCAGATTCCAATATCTGGTAACATTAAGTGGGGTCAGACCATCATCACATTTTTGTCATTGCCTAAAAAATCCCCCAAACTTTGACTTTTGATTGTTTATCTCCATAAGAATTCTCTGATAGAAGAACTCTATAATCTATTCTCCTTGCTAATTTGAAATGAGTATTTCAATACTAAGTGTAATGCACTTGCCACAATTATGTACTGAAATGCAGTAATTTCTAAAATCCCAAATATGAGAGAAAATATAAACTTTTAAAATCTTCTCTATGAGGAAGAAGCATTTTAGAGAGTTACATGAATAAAAATTTTGCTTATTTTTAAATGGAATGTGTAAAAATTTGTTTTATGAATTAACATTTTAAATATTTGAAAGATGAGTTCCTTATTTTGTAGAAATATTCACTAATCATCTAGTGAATTTGAATAATGATAGAATTTTGGAGAGATGTGATAGTGAGAACAGAAATGCTATTTGCAAAAGATTATATGGAGAACATTTTCAAATTCAGTTTATTCATTTCTAAAAATGCAAAATCTTAATTTTAGTTTTAATAATCTAAGTTAGAACAATTGTAGTTATTTGGATGATTTACTCTATGAATAGTTAGATAAAAAAAAACCATGAAAACTTGATCTGCACTATCAATAAATATATATTTTGCTAAAATTATTTAACAACTCATTCTAATTTTTCTAGATTTTTAAAAGCTAAAATTTGTTTTCTATAACACAAATAGGCATTTTCATTTTAAAATTATCTGGGCTATTAATATCCCAATTTTATACAATTCTTCTAATAACAATTTAATATTACTTGTAGTCATTCATTTCTTCCAGATGTCCTCCATAAAGCTTCATAAGTTGTGGATGCACCCTGTAAAGAAAATATTTGTCATTTATGATTCTATTAATTTATTCATAATTACATTATGAATTATAAAAATGTTTTGTCACCTGCACATAATATTAAGTGTCCTATGTGTCATACAACCATGTCTTTTGTCAACTATTAGACACACATAAAATGCAAATAGGTACTGAGAAAAACTGAGGTAGCTACATGCTGATTCAATATCATGAATTAACTTTAGCTGAGCATTCACTGCATGCCTGACTACTTAGTTCTCAATGAACAATGGTAGATATACTTACTTAATATGAACCTCTGATACCACTTCCATTAAATCTCCATCAACATTCCAAGGGTAATTTTTTTTGCTAGATGTTCCATGAAACTCAAATTCTCCTGTGTCACACTCACAATTATTTCTTGGTTGGATTTTTACTTCTGCAACATTGTAGGTCTCAACAAATGGAAAATTAAACTAAAATAAAACATTTTTATTTATTTTACTTTGAATAGGTAATACAATCAAGTTAGGTTGATATACTATAATTTGCATATAAACAAGTTAGATTGATATACTATAATTTGCATATAAACATGACTCCACTGACCTCTGTCAGTGATGTTATCCATGGATGATAGATCATTTGGAACTCCTTAATCTCTTAATTGTTTACTTTAAAATCAAAGATTTTCAACATTTTTGTTAGAAGCAATTTTTCATTTCCCTGAAGTCCTTGAGATCACTGAGATAAAGGATGTGTTTTCTGATGGAAATTGAAGCAAATTCATGATGGCAGTCAATCAATGAACATTTTTAAGCACCTACTATGTGCCAGGTATTATGCTAAGCATTGGAGCAATCTGCTTAAAGATACAACAAATATGGCTTTTAGATTTGCCAGTAGATCCCAATTTACTCATGGGAGGACTTGATTTTCACTAATTATACTTTTATGAAATAATTTGTTATAATTAAGAATATGACATGTAAAGTGGCCCATGTTAAAAGGCTAAATCTGAATATTAACTCTTAAATTATGATAGGAAAGTAGTCTGAACAAAAATCTAAGTTTTATACATAAAGCAATTTCATTTAATTTACTAATAATATTTAATATTTTGAAATTTTTATGTAAATAGCATAAATTTAGTGCAAGTTCTAATCACGTTCTGTACATGCCAATTACAGAACTTTAGTCTGATGAAATTAAGGCATAGGTGTTAATTTCCCAAGGTCACACAGCTATTTAGTGACAGAATTGGAACTAGACCTTATCTCCCAGTGTTCTTTATATATATATATATATATATATATATATATATATATATATATATATAACCAAATCACCTCCATTAAAAGATTAAATTCATAAGTAAGATATTTGGGATAATTACTGCTGAGCATTTTCTACTCAGGTAATTATAATCCTTTTGGCTATTAGAATAAATGATAAGTTAAATATTTCCTGCTTCAATTTTGGGTAGAAAGTAGAAGAAATAATATTATAAACACAGAATATAATGTGTGATTTTGTAAGTGTGGGCTCTCCTCCTGTGGATATAGAGCATAATGCTCATATCTTAGTAATCTTAGTGGTCAATCTTCTTAAGTAGCCATGGCTAAAAAAGAAATGGTTGCATAGTGAAGCTAGTGAATTCTTTAGCATTTTTAAAATTTTAATTCTTTAGCATTTTAAAAAGAAGCGTTAAAAATGCTATTTTTTCATGTACATGTACACATTAAGTATAAAACTTTTAAAAATGAATGTGTTGACACTTCAATTTTCAATACCACTGCATATATTTATGCAAGATTAATAACCTGTGACTTTTAAAAATAGCTACTTCTGATTATCAAACCCAATTACGTTACCAATTCTTCTACCATTATCTACCATTAAAGCTTCATTTATTGAGTTAAAGAAAGAAAATTGCTTCAAAATAACTGGTAAGAAAAGCAGCAAAGAATATTACAGTTTGAATAATTGAATGTTAAAAAGAAGAAACTCTGATTCTGAAATGTGAAAATATATTTTCTATTCAGCGTAACTCTAAAATGACTTACATCCATCATCATCCATATTTGAGTGCACAATGTGTAGCAAATTGTAAATTAGTTATCACTTCATCAATTTTTCCATTCTACATATAAATGTGTTAGTCAACATGTTAAATATATTAGATATATAATATATCCATCTGTAAATGTGTGTTTATACATGTGCATTCTGGTCTCAAGAACTACTTTTTGATATATACTAGCTTTGATCATGAGCAACCTCTCATAGTCAACTCTCTAGAATTATATATTACAGAGAAGTTGTATGTACATTACTGAAGGGAATTTCCACACAGGGAAGTTACAGCACAGATGAAATCACAGGTTTGAATACATGAATACATAAACAAAAAGGATTAGATTATAATGACTTTCTCTTTCTGTATACATAGACACAGGCACACACCTATGTATATACATACATATATGTACTTATGTATGTATGGTATGTGTTCATGAAAGGACTGCCATATGGATAACTGTGTAAAAATAGCAACAAAACAAAGGAGTAAACTATAATTACAGGGTCATTCTCCACTTCCTCTATGTTGAAGTAAAGGGGGATACTATAATCCTTTTATTGATTGTCATAGCTAAAGTATGTTTTTCATTAATAGAAATAAAAATATTAAAATACTATTGTTTGTATTTATTTTTGTCTCTTCACACTAGATTGGAAGTTCCCAACGTGATGTAGTAGACAGAGTTCTGAACTTGGAGTCAGAATCCTAGGTCTTCTATTTCTAACCATAAATTGTCTCAATAAACAATTAAACCTGGGTATTTCTCTTTACCTATAAAATGATATATGTAAATCTACTTTAAAATAATAACTTATGTAATTAAATTGTACAAAAACTGAAATATGATTTTTAAAAAATTTGTTTTTATTAATATCTTCTGTTTCTTATACCTTAATAGTTATTCCAAATGGCTTTTCAAAATGGCAGGCCTATTTCACTGCTCCACCAACAATATGCTATTGTACCTATTATTCCATAAACTCATTAACATTGAGTATTGCCATTTTTGTCTCAATTTGTGAATTTGTGGTCTGTGAGATAAAACTTCGGAGTTCTTTTGATTTTTAATTCTCTATTAGTGATTTGGAGCATTATTTAAAAAAAACTTAACATTTTATATTTTCCGAATTACATGTAAAAACAATTTAACATTTTTTTTAAATTTTAAGTTTCAAATTATCTCCTTTCCCCTCCCCCCTCACTTAAAAGGACAATTTTACATAGATCATACATGTGTAGTCATGCAAAACATTTTCATGCAAGCCACTTTGTAAAGAAAATATAAGCAAAAAAAAAAAAACACACACACAAGAAAAACAAAGGAAAGGTAAAAATATATCTTTTATCTTCATCCAGGCTCTACCCATTCTTTCATTGGAGAGAGATAGCACCTTTCATCGTATAGTTCTATAGAAATGTCTTTGGTCATACCTAAGATATTCATAGTAGATCATCATGTAATATTGCTGTTACTGTGTACAATGTATCCTCATTCTTCTCATGTCACTTTGCATCAGTTCATGTTTTTCCATGTTTTAGAGGGCATCCTGTTTATCATTTCTCAAAGCACAACAGTATTTCATCACAATCATATACAACTGTTCAGCCATATCACAATTAATAGATATCTTCTCAACTTCCAATTCTTTGCCACCAGGAAAAGAATTGCTATAAACATATTTGTACACTTATATCCTTTTCCTTTTTGCTTTTTTATCTCTTTGTGGCACAGTCCTAGTAGTTGTATTACTTAGCTAAAGAGTATGCATGGCTTTATAGCCTTTTGAGCATAGTTCCAAATTGCTCTCCAGAATGAATCAGTATACAACTTAAACAACAGTACATTAATATTTTAATTTTCCCACATCTCCTCCAACATTTCTCATTTTCCTTTTCTGTGATAATAGTCAATCTGATCAGTGTGAGGTAGTAGTTCAGAATTATTTTAATTTGCACATATCTCATCAAGGTAGTTTATTTTTACATGATTATAGATCATGTTTATTACTTTGAAAACTTTGGATTCATATGCTTTGACCATTTATCAATTGAGTAATGGCTCCTATTTCTGTAAATTTGTCTACATTTTTATATGTTTGAGGAATAAAGTCTTTATCAGAGAAACTCACAAATTTTTTTTGGCATGATTGCCAACTATGTATTTCTCTGCATCCTATTTCCCATTTTTCCTATCCTCTCTCATTTATCCTGTCCATTCTCAGAAGTGTTTTGCTTCTGACTTTCACTTTCCTTAAAAATACCTCAATTCTATCAATTCCCCTCCTCCCTTCTCTTATCCTCTTCTCTTCTTATTTTCCCATAAGTAAAATGGATTTCTACCCCCAAATAAATGTATTATTCCAATTCTAAGGAGACAAAGGTTTATATGCTCCCCTCCCAACTTCCTCCACTTTACCCTCCACTGTAAAATTTCACTCAAGCCTCTTTTATGTAAGATAATTTATCCCATTCTGCCTCTCCTTTTCCCTTTCTCCCAATATACTCTATTTTCTCAAATTTTAATTTATTTTTTAAGTAATCATCCCATTGCATTCAATTCACACAACTGTTTTCTATCCTAATTTCCCTAATAATGAGAAAGTTTTTAGGAATTATATTAAATATGATTTTTCCATGTAGGGATATAAACATTTTAATCTTATCGAATCCCTTATGATTTCTCTTTCATATTTACCTTTTTATGCTTCTTTTGCATGTTTAAATTTTAAATTTTCTATGTAGTTCTGGTCTTTTCATCAGGAAATGTTGGAAGTCTTCCATATCACTGAATGTCAGTTTTTCTGTCTGATGGATTATACTAATTGTTGCTGGGTAAGTGATTTCTGGCTGTAAGCCTAGCTTTTTTGCCCTCTGTAATATCATATTCTAAACCCTCTGGTCCTTTAATATAGAAGCTACTAAATCTTGTTTTATTCTGTGAGATTTATTTTTTTTTGTCTGCTTGCAATATTCTTAACTTGATTTGGGAAGTTTGGAATTTGGTCATAATATTCCGGGGAGTTTTTGTTTGAGGATCTCTTTCTAAAGGTGATCAGTAGATTCTTTCAATTTATATTTTACCCTCTGGTTCTAAAATATAAGAATAGTTTTCTTTAATAATTTTCTGGAAGATGATGTCTAAGTTCTTTTTTTTATGATGACCTTCAAATAGTCCAAATATTCTTAAATTATTTCTCCTGGTTCTATTTTCCAGGTCAGTTGTTTTTTTCCAATGAGATATTTCACATTTTCTTCTATTTTTGCATTCTTTTCATTTTGTTTGCTTCTTGATTTCTCATAATGTTATTAGCTTCAACTTGCCCAATTTTCACTTTTAAGAAATTATTTTCTTCAGTGAGCTTTTGTACCTTCTTTTCCACTTGGGCAACTCTGCTTTTCAAGGTATTCTTTTCATTGGATTTCTGAGCCTCTTTTGCCATTTGGCCTATTCTGTTTTAGGGTATATTTCTTGTGTCTCCTCTACCAAGATGTTGACTCTTTTTGTTCATGGTTTTCTTTTATCATTTTCATTTCTCTTCCCAATTTTTCCTCTACCTTGATTTTTTTAAAAATCCTTTTTGAGTTCTTCCATGATCTGAGTTCAATTCATATTTTTTTCTTTGAGACTTTGGATGCAGAAATTTTGACTTTGTCTTCCGAATGTGTGTTTTGATCTTCCTTGTCAACATAGTAACATTATATGGTCAAATTTTTTTTCTGTTTTTGTTTTTGTTGTTGTTGTTAATTTTCCAATTTCTTGAGTTTGAATTCAGAGCTAAAGTACTTCCCAAATGGAGTGGACATTGTTTCAAGCTGCAGGTTTTTTATATTTTAGAGGCATTTTTGGGAATCTATATACCTATATATCTATATATCTATATTTATAGATATTTATATTTATATATCTATATCTATATTTATAGATATAGATATATAGATATATGTTTTTGGTTCTTTCAAGGGGTTTTGACCCAGGGAAAGGTGTGTTTACTACTCTCCTGCAATGTGCACTGATTTGTAAGGAACTACAAATCCTCTTTTCAATCCTAGAAGTGTGACCAGGGTCCTTGCTTCCCTGTGGCCACAAGCTCTGCTGGGTTAGTGCACCTCCTTGCCCTAGGACTACCATCCAGTTTTGTGAGTCAGATCTAAATACTAGCAAAGGGACCACTGTAAATTTCTTTCTGACCTGTTATTCAATCATCTTATCACCTGTGGTCTGAAAGGTCTGGAAACTACCACTGATGTCAGTGAGTCACTCACCCTGAAAGATGCTCCTCTTTGTGCTTGCACTGGTGCTCCTGGGCTGGATTGTGTTTATCTCTCAACCTGGTCTAACTGACCTTTCCTGCTTAGTTCCAAGTTGTATCATTTAAAAATTGTTTCACTCCATTCTTTTTTGGGTTCTGCCACTCTAGAATTTATTTAGAGTCATTAAATAAAGGTATTTAGAAAGAATAGGGGAAGAGCTCAAAGCAATTTCTGTCATTATTCTGCCATTTTGGTTCTGCCTTTTGGAGTATTATTTAAGTGATTATGAATACTTGACAATTCTTTTAAAAACTATCTATACCCTTTCAGCAATTATGTATTGGGGAATAAGTATTAATCTTATATAATCATAAGTCATTTCTATATCTAGAAATATGTCTATGCCATAGAAATGTGAAGCAAAATATTTTTTGGATTTTTTTAACCACTTCTTTTATTAGCCTATGCACATAAATCTCGTCACTGAAGAAGCTATTTAGTTTCATGAAATCAAAGCTACCTTTTATTTTATCTATTTTTAATTGTCTCTCTTATTTGGTTAAGAATACATGTCTTAATTCTCAGATGAAGAAATTGAAACTATTTCTACACATATGAAAAGATGTTCCAAGACATTATTAATCAGAGAAATGCAAATTAAGACAACTCTGAGATACCACTATACACCTGTCAGATTGGCTAGAATGACAGGGAAAGATAATGCTGAATATTGGAAGGGATGTGGGAAAACAGGGACACTGATACATTGCTGGTGGAATTGTGAATACATCCAGCCATTCTGGAGAGCAATTTGGAACTATGCTCAAAACGTTATCAAACTGTACATACCCTTTGATCCAGCAGTGTTACTACTGGGCATATATCCCAAAGAGATTTTAAAGAAGGGAAAAAGACCTGTATGTGCAAGAATGTTTGTGGCAACCCTCTTTGTAGTGGCCAGAAACTGGAAACTGAGTGGATGCTCATCAATTGGAGAATGGCTGAATAAATTGTAGTATATGAATATTATGGAATATTATTTTTCTGTAAGAAATGACCAACAGGATGATTTCAGAAAGGCCTGGAGAGACTTACATGAACTGATGCTGAGTGAAATGAGCAGGACCAGGAGATCATTATATACTTCAACAACAATACTATATAATGATCAATTTTGATGGACGTGGCCATCTTCAGCCATGAGATGAACCAAATCAGTTTCCATTAGAGAAGTAATGAATTGAACCAGCTACACCCAGCGAAAGAACTCTGAGAGATGGCTATGAACCACTACATAGAATTCCCAATTCCTCTATTTTTGTCCGCTTGCATTTTTTATTTCCTTCACAGGTTAATTGTACATTATTTCAAAGTCTGATTCTTTTTGTACACCAAAATAACTGTTTGGACATATATACTTATATTGTATTTAATTTATACTTTAACATATTTAACATGTATTGGTCAACCTGCCATCTAGGAGAGTGAGTGGGGGGGAAGGAGGGGAAAAATTGGAAAAGGTTTGGCAATTATCAATGCTGTAAAATTATCCACGCATATAACTTGTAAATAAAAAGCTATAATTAAAAAAAAAAAAAGAAAAGAATACATGTCTTACCCCTAGCTGGGGAAGGTTTATGTTTTGTTTCTCTTCTAATTTTTTTCACATTATGATTTTTAATATTAAGATAATGTACTCTTATAAAATTTATTGGATTACTTGTTGTCTAGGGAAGAAAGTGGGGAGAAGGGAGGGAGAAATAATGTTTTGCAAAAAAGAATGTTGAAAATTATCTTTGTGTATATTTTGAAAATAAATCTACCTACCCACAGAAAACTTATATACATTTAAGGTAATTCGTGCCTATTTTGTAGGATTTCAGAAATGATAAATGACTGAGGGAAATGAAAATATAACATTGTGTTCCTTATTAAGCAAAGAAATTGTAGAATTTGTTTTTGTTTTTTATCCATTAGCAATATAATACTATGGTTAAATCAAGTGTTAAAAATAATACCTTACCTGATATATTATTTACATTTTCTCATTTGATCTTCACAAACCACTTTGTGAAGTCTGTAGTGCATTTGATGGGAGATGGAAAGGAGTGGGAAGTACATTAATGGTACCATTTTTTAAAATGATGACAACATAGAGATATGTCTCTGGGTAATAAGGTGAAAATAACTTTTATAGCCAAGAGTAGTTCTAGGGACAAAGTTCAAATTGTTGATAGGGGAGAATTGAACACAATAGCTAGAATACACATGTCATGGAAATGGTGAGTAAAAAGTAAATGAATAAAGAATAAATATAACAATTTTTGAAAAATAATTTATGGTGGAATGTAATATAAGGTGTTCGGCCAGAATATTTTGCATTTTTCTCAAAAGTTTTTACTAAATATTTTTCCCCAAGTAATTTTTATTTTCTAATTCATCAAACACTGAGTTATTAAGTTCTATGGTTTCTGCTTCTCTCTTGAAGAGTCAATTAAGTGATCTAGTTTTTAAATAATATCAAATGGTTTTGATGATTGTTGCTTCATGATAGCATACTGAGGTCTGCAAATGCTATTCTCAGTCCATCCCTAATTACTCTTAATTTTTTTTTATTTTCCAGAAGAATATTATTATTATTTCATCAAATTCTATAAGCACTCCCATGAAACTTTGATATAGCATTCAAATTGAAAAAAAAGTTTGGTAATGTCATTTTTATTACACTAGCATGGCCTAGACTTGTTTATTAAAGTTAGGTTTTTTTGTGTGTGCTTTAAAATACATTAATCTATTCAAGTATTTTGTGTGCTTTGGTACATTTATCCTCAGATATTTTATATGGTAACTATTTGAAATTGTATTTCTCTCTCTTTTTTGTTTCTTGTATTTTGTTATTATGAAGAAATGCTATTAATTTTTGAATATTTATAGTCTCAATTAATATCTTTGAAGATTTTCTAGGATTTTTTTAAGTATATCACCATAAATCAGCAAATAAAAATAGTTTTAACTCTTTTTTTGGTTTCTTTTCCTAGCCTTTTTATTGCTAGGTTTTCAAAATTATTTCTAATAAGAATATCATTTCTTTGTTCCCATCTTTATTCAAAAAGGTTCTAATGTATCTATTGCATGTGATATTTGCTTTTGATTTTATAAAGGTTTTTTTTTATTATCTTAAAAAAAGGTCCCTGTATGTCTATACTTCATAAAGTTTTTAAACATAAATGAGTGCTATACTTTGTTAAAGGCTTTTTTTCTGAATCTATTGAGAAGATCATGTGTTTTGGAATATTTTGGTTTTAAATATGATTAAAATAATATTTTTTTATGATTTTGCACTATTTTATCATTCTGGCCATATCATTCCTCATTTCTTCCAATTTACTCCAGGAGCTCCCTATTACCTCTAAGATCAAATATAAATATCTTTGTTTGGCATTCTTTCTAATTTCTAATCTTCTTATATAATATTTTTCTCTGAACTCTCTATGGTCCATCCTATACTGTTCTAGGTTTTTCCTCACACATGATAGTCTATCATTTCTGGTACTGGTAATTTTCCCCATAGATAAAAATCTCTCTCTTTGGTGGAAGGAGTGGATAGAAAGTATTAAGGCTTTTTTTTTTTTTTCTTCTGTGGGGCTTGTAAAGTGCTCTACAGGGAATCTAAAATGATGATTTCAAAAAAAAATAATAATGGCAGCATTGTTGAAATAAATGTTTGATTTCTCAACTTGGGTACTTTGAGGACTAGTACACACTTAGATGACTTAAGTTTGGGTATGCTTGCATAAGACAGACAAAATTCACTGTTGTAGTACTTTGTTGTAGTACTGCATTACTTTGTAATAATAGAACATTTTGTGTAATATCTGTATTTGTATATCTTGGCTACCCTTTAAATACTGATATTTACTGAGATTGAGGGAAAAATTTGTAAGTTACCATAGAAACTCTACACTCCTGAGTAGAATACCATTGACACTGTATAGAAGCAATACAGCTCAGTGAAAATCATGAAGAATTTAAAGCCAGGAAGACCTGGTGTCTCAATAGTTGAGAATGAAAAAAGGTTTAGAAATTTACAGATTTCTTCATATATGTAGTTCAGTCTTTTATTCATTGCATCATATTGGTCATAGAAAGGATGTGATTTATATTCCCCACTTTGTCTTTTTTTGTTGTTGTTGTTGAGACATTTGGGGTTAAGTGACTTGCCCAGGGTCACACAGCTAGGAAGTAGTACGTATCTGAGATCAGAATTGAACTTAGATCCTCCTGACTTTAGCCTGGTGCTCCATCCACTGTACCACCTAGTTGTCCCTCCCACTTTGTCTTTTAAAGATATAATGAATCCCTTGAATGGTTAAAAAAAAATTAAAATTTATTCTAGTTCCAAATGTCATTCTAAACATTGTTTACATTTGAAATCCTGTGCATTTTGGATCAGTATATTTTTGCTAACTGCTGAATGTATGTTCATTTATACAATATTATCTGAGAAATTTAAAGGACACAATCTGAAAGAAAATATGCTGCAATAATATCAACAACAAAAATTTTGAATTTCATCATGTTTTCTTCCAAAGTTTTCTTTTCTTTCCAACAGATAGCATCCATATACAAAGGCAGGCTGTTAATCTCATTTTCTCCATACTTCAGTATAACAACTCTTTTTTTTTCCTGAGTTTGGTTCATTCATACTCTCTTTTGAGGTCTGATGGAAATTACACAGAACTGAATTATAGCAGATGGTACTAAAGAGACTAATCTCTATTAGACTGATTAGAGATTTCCAAACTCAGATAAGTATAGGCTAATATATTCAGACAAGAAACTAAGCCTTCGTAAGGAAGGACATCTATGTGAGTATTGGCAGCAAAAATTCCTCCATGATTAGCAAGCTTTTTTATTTTTTTTTGCAAGATAAACCAAAAATGATTTACTATACCTGGTTTTTTAAACTGGCATATCTTTTCAGATGTTTTACAAATTCTGGTCGAGAAGTATTTCGTGCAATAATAAGAGCCATACTTCCATTATTTAACCTGTAAATTAAATATTTTTATTATATTTTAAGAAATCTAATTTAGAATTCTAGAATAAAAAAGAATTTACACAGTTCCTTTTATATAAACATGAATTATTAGCAGATTTGGAAGAATCAATTTAATAATATACTATTTTGTTTTTTTTTTTCTTAATACTTTACAGTGATTTTAAAACTACTGGTGGAGCACTTCTAATCAATTCTGCTTATGAATTAACTTATTCTCAAAAACCCATTTTATTAAAAAGCTCCATGGAAGCTCCACATTCTTTTCAACTATCATGACATAAAATTACTAGAAATCCACAATTAAAGAATCATAAAAGGAAAAACCATTAATCAAAATGAGTATTTCTTAGACATTATGATTAAAATCTCAGAACCTCCCAGACAGGTAAAGAGGTTAGGGAATTAAGTGCTAGTAAAAAAGGGAGAATAGGAAAGGGTAATTTTGGTGTTATGATTATATTTAACTCAATGGCAGCTCTGTATAGCTCACTTTAAAAAGTCACCCAATCCTACAAGAGCTTTAAATGCAAATGGGAAAAATTATCCTCAAAGTTTTAATGTAAGGTGTCAAGAAGATATTACTATCTTTGGCATTAAAAGGTAGGGAGATGTTGACATTCACATCCATTTGATATTTTTAAGCTTTTTGGTCATTTGAATATCATAATCCTGAGTAAAAAAAACTAATCATAAGTTCAAAAAGTGTAAATGTTTGTATTTATTGTAACTTAAATAAGTATATTAATATGCAGAAATTTGTATATTAATATTCAGAGACATTAAATGTCTTGGGAAAATAATGTAAAAGGAGTTTTTGACTAGAGACATAAACATAAATATTATGTTTATTTAAATGATTAAAATTCTATTTTAAGGAAAAAGTTTGGAAGTCGGCAACAGGGAAATAAAAGCTCTTAAATTTAACAAGTCATATGATTTTATAACTATGAGAATTTAAAGATTATCTACTTTAACCACTTCAATTTACAAAAGAAGCAATTGACAGCTTACCATATAGCTTGTCTAAGGATGCATCACTAATTGAAGGAATATCTAGGGGAGAAGCCCAATTTTGTGAATCTAAGAACTGTACTTTTTACTATACTCTACTGCTTTTATTTAATTTATTTTTTTAAATATCATGTCCTCTTTAATGTTTTAGACTTTACATTAAAAGAGAATAATTTTTTTGAAGTTTATATTGACAAAAGTTATTTCTAAATACATATGTATTGATATATTTCTTTTAACATGGCCTAAATTACCCTATCATTCCATGAATGACAAGATATTTTATTTTAAAGATATTATAGAGAGGAAGAAGAGGAGGAGAGAGCCAGAAAAGCTGATCAATAACTTTTAAACAATCTCACAAAATATGGAATATTATATGTCTGTAGTTAGTCCATCTCTGCAAAGGAAGAATTTTCTCATATCTCTTCTTTGGGGCCATATTTATTACAACATTTACTTTTAATTGTTTTGTGGTATTCTTTCTATTTATATTGGCATAGTCATGCATAGTATATATTCCTTCCTTGGTTCTGTTTACATACTTTGTATCAGTTCTTGTGAGTCTTTCCATGCATCTGTATGTTTATCATAACCATAATTTCTTACAATCCCAATAATTTTCATTAAATTTATGTATCACAATTTAGCCTTCCCCAATCTACTGATGCCTACTTTGTTTCTAGTACTTTACTACTACAAAAAAACTGCTTATATAAATTCTTTGGAGTTTGTGGAGACTTTGTTTTCATCAATAATCTCCTTGTCTAGCTGTAGAAATTTCAAATTATGGACATTTTAGTCATTTTATTTGCATATTTCCAAATTGCTCTCCAGAATGGTTGTATTAATTCATATCACTACCAATAATTCATTAATACAGTTCTCTTTCTACAACCCTCCAACGTAAACTATTTTTATTTTCTCTTTGCCAATTTGCCAATATGAGGCAAAATCTTAGGGTTGTTGTAATGTGACTTTTTCTTACTTATTGTTAGTTATGTGGAATATTCTTTCATATGTTCATTAATTATTTGCAATTCTTCTTTTGAGAATTGTTTCTTTTATCTTTAACTTTATTTATCATAGAAAGATTTTTGGTCATATATTTCTGTTAGCTGACTATATATTTTGGATACCATACCCTTATCCAAGAAAATTAATGAAAAAAAAATGTTCTCATTTGCTTCCTTTCTAAGCCTAGATTCAATAATTTTGTTTGTGTAAATCCTTTTAAATTTCATTAATGATTTTTTAAAATCTTTTTATATTGTCATTCCCCTTTGTTGGTTAGGAATAAATCCTCTACCTATGGAAGTAAAGGATATATGTTCTATTATATTTCTTCAAATTTTTGATAGTGTCTTTAATATTGAGGCTATCCATTTTGAATTTATTGTATAATTTTGCATAAGCACTTGATCTAATCCTAATTTCTGAGAGTTTGATTTCTAGTTTTCTCAGTAGATCTTATCAAATAGTAAGTATTTTTTCCTAAGTAATTTATGTTTGAGGGTTAACCAAACATTGGATTACTGGGTTCTATTATTTCTTACTCTCATTTGTCTTGTATTCTATTATTCTACTTCTCTATTTTTTAAACAATACCAAATGGTTTTGATAAATGTTGCTTTATAATATAATTTGAGATTTGGAGATGCTATTGTCTCTTAAGTCTTACCTTTTTTTCATTATTTCCTTCCTATATAGATCTTTTATTATTGAAAATTAATATTATTATTCTATCAAATTCTGAAAAGTATCCTTTTGATTATCTAAATGATATAGCATAAAAATGAAAATTACTTTTGATAGTACCATTATTATTGTATTAACCTTGCCTTGCTAAAAGCAATGAATATTGCTCCTACTATTTAAATTGTTTCTCTAATAAAAATTGTATAAATAGATATGTATAAACACTGAGAATATTTTATGCATTTTTGCATATTTTGAATTTCAATTATTGCCTTTTGGATTCTGTTGTTATTATATACAAAAATACTGTTGACTTTTGTGTTCTTATTTTGCAGCCTGCAACTTTGCTGAAGTTATTAATTGTTGGACCCAAGTTATTACATTCACCTCTTTTCTATATTTTATGAATAAATATATATCAACAGGGGAAATTGTCTCCCAATAGCTTCCCACACTTATGGGATCAAGATTTTAAGGAAATAATCTCATTGAACTGTGTTCTCATTTTATAGATATCAAACATTATCTCTGAGATTAGAGGCTATGATAAGGTAACAAAATATTAATAGCAGGTATTTTGAGGAAAAATTCATTTGTCTTAGAAGAAGACATCAAAACTTATAAATATTACTTGAATTCTTTTAAACTTTTACTGACCTGGTATTAGGAACCAAGCCTTCTGAGATCATTGAACAACAGCAAGGGATTGCCATGATGTTGATGTTCAGGAAATGACCCTGAATCTTCTGCCACTGGTTGTTATAGTCTAAAAGTCATGAAAAATAATTATTTCACTGATTTACTATAACAATATGTTGGCAATATCTTATTCAAATTTCACAAAGGCCATTTTAGAACCTACCAGATTCTGTTGTTTTATGTTCATTTCTAAAAAGAAAAATGCATTGTGTGAAAAAACACACAGGTATACTAAATATAAATTAAAAGACTTTAAAATAAAGTAAGTACTACATCTTTTTTCTAATAATAGTAACTTTATTTGAAGAATTAAATTATAATGTATGGAATATTTGGTGATTTCAAGAATCATTCAAGAATAGAAAATTATGTTGAAGATGATAACCAGGTAAAGTTAGAATGTTCTTCCATTTCTTGGTAAATTAGTCTTGTCATACTCTTAACTGTGGGTATCATTTTTTTTCTTCTCCATTTACCTTTTTTTTCTTTTTCTTTTTTTGTAAACCCATTTGCTACTAGTTCTTTATGCAAATTATTTTCAAATCAATATGGATTGCTCCTTTCTTACTCATGATAGCCAATACAATATTTTCAACTATCAACTGAAGATCTCCACCTATCCCACATCAACCCTTAAAATTCAACATTTCCAAAACCAACATCTTCTCCCCAACCTACTTTTTCCCCAATTCCCAATTTCCCTATTCTACTAGCATTCTAGACTTGAAGTCTCAATATTTGATGGTTCCCTGTCCACTAACTGTATCTGATTATTTGCCAAATCTATTAAATTTTTCATATTACTCCATTCATCTGTATTTCCCCCTGTCTTCTCCCCATTCAAGTCCTGTCAAACATTTTATCTGGATTTCTCCTTTTTTTCAATTACACCTTACCTTATACATGTTTATTTTGTACTTAATTTATTGTGAACATTATATATGTAAATTATTTTATATTATGTACATTTTATTATAGATAAATATAAATTATTATATACATAATTTATAATGTATTTTTCTTTTAGCTCTATGATTTTATAATTCATGGTGAAGCTAGGGAGAAATTAATAGGACAAAAAGTTCAAAAGAAATGTTAGATAATATCCTGTTTTGTAAAAAACAAAACAAAACATGTTATTACTCCTTCTGTCCCTCTTGAAATTACATTTACTTACTTGTCAACTTAATTTATGCTCCTAATAAACTATAAATTCCCTGAGAGAAAAGACCATGTCATTTTTTCTTGGTATATCCCCAGAGTTAAACACATAGCAGTGCTAAATACATGATTATAGGATTAAGTCCTCTAAAGTAAACCATTTCAGATAATTATATTTACCTAGAGCATATGTATGCTGGTAAAAATAACTTGAACCCCAAAATATTATAAATTATCAACATGTTCTGTTTCAGGAGTACAGGATAATGAAATTAATTTCTTAGAAAATAAAGCCTGGTGAGAAGAATAGGGCCAAAGTGCAGAAGGCCTTCGCTACTGATCCTCTATACCTATCCCCATGATAACCTAAGTAGCCACTTTAGGAAGGGAAGAATAAGGAGTGGGTACCACTCCATTCAAAACCAGGTCATCTTTCTTCTTCTGCCTTCCATTTCATCCAAAAATTGTTGTTCTCATAAAACAAAGTGAAAAAATCTTTATTACTTTCAGGAGCTGTTGGGGCCAGAATGAAACCTGCCCTAACCTATCTTAACATTTTTCTTTGGGGACGAAACCTTCAGAGGGAGGCAAAACATGATGCAAAACCCAGAAGTCTGACTTTAGAGTCAGAAAGACTCTATATAGAATCAGACTGAGTCAGGAAGATAGAGATTCAAAATAAATCCTGGATGTGTAACTTTAAGCAAGTCACATAACTTTTCAAATAACCTAGGAAATTCTAACTAAATCTTGTAGGAAGGTGTGATTCTGTAATGGCAGAAAGAATTTCCTTATTGACAGTTCATCAAATCAATCAAGGGTCTGGACAATAACATATACACACATTAACACACACAGTTACATACCTACTGCCTTCCTGGAAGTTTTGTGAGGTTTTTGCAGGTAAAAATAATATTTCACAGTTCTCAGGTCTAAAAGATAATAAGATTTCTTATAGGCTGTGCAGCATTACAGAGATATGAATTTTTTCTCATACATTGCATTATGCTAAATAGTATATTCTAGAGACCTAGAGAAAATGCTTACTTGAGGCTTGCCAGTGTTTTAATTGTAGCAAAGTCCTTCCTTTGATTAGGTGGCATCCAACGATGTTTTTCTGCCAAAGCCAATGTCCTTCCACCAAAGCCAAACATAGCTGAGAATCCAAAGCGAAGAAACTTGCCTGTACTACTGAATGTGCAGACATCTACTGTTTGCATATGTCCTGAAATATCAAAGAAATAAGATAGTAAAAACTGTATGATGAATTTCCATAAGAAGATAATAAATCTGAAGCACTATGTTTAATTAATTAAAAATAAAAGCTATCTTGAGCTCTATTGTATCATAATGAATGGTCTTTTCTTTTCCATTTATATCTCTAATTAATGAAATCTCCATTTGGTTCTATATCATGGTACAAAGGAGGCAGACACTAAGATAAAATACATATCTACTAAAACTGTGGGTCCAATGTTGATCATGATAAGAGTGGTGAAGTTACAGCAATCTAGAATGACTTTATTTCATGGTATATTTGGTTTTTTTACTTATCTGAGTTATATCACCTTTCAGTTTTATGATAAAATTTAAATGTTAACCCCACTTTTCTGAGATGATCTTTTTCACTTCAAAAATAAATTCAGCTTGTACCCTAACATATTTACACACACACACACACACACACACACACACGTAAAAAAGTATACAAATATATTCTCATAATCCTAAATAATAGTTAAAAACAATTCCATTCTTTTCTTGGCTTTTAGCAAGCATTATGCCCTTTATATATATTTTCTGAAGCAAAAACTTGAATTCATAGTCCTAATTTTGATGTTTAAGAAATTTATGTTACTTGACTTTTTAACATTCAAAAAATCTTTCTTAGTTATGCCTCTTAGACATGATATTAAAGTCTCACAAATTTTGCTCTCATAGCTGAAGTACTAGGCATCTAGGTGGTACAGTAAATAGAGGGGAAGCCTGAAGTCAGGAATACTCATATTTCTGAATTCAAATCTGGTGTTAAACTCTTACTAGCTGTGTGATCTTGAGCAAATGATCTTGCCTCAGTTTCCTCATTTGTAAAATGAGTTGGAGAAGGAAATGGCAAGCCAATCTAGTATCTTTGCCAAAAAAAAATTGACTCAGGCAAAACTGAAAGGACTGAACAACAAAAATTGAAGCACTATTATTTGTTACATAACGTAAAATATCCTTCTAAGGCATGAAGTAATTCTTACCCATTATAATATGTAATGTGGCAGTCTCTATGTGGGTGACTCCATAAATTGAATGTGCCAGTGCATTAGTAGAACCTGTCAAATTGAGCAAGAGTTGATAATAAAAGGAAGTATTTAGGAGAAAAATTTAAATATCAAAATCACATCTTAGTACTTAAATAATAACATTTTGGGAAAAAATGAGTATTTTTTTACTTCTTCGCCCAATACCCCTCCACTTACACACACACACACACACACACACACACACACACACACTCAATTTCAAAGAAGCTCAGCAAAGGGCCACTTTCATCAAGAGATGGCCACTTGACAAACTCTTCTATGAGTTTATATAAAGGCAACTGTAACACTACTGATACTAAAATCAGAGGGAGTAGAAAGGAACATCAGAAATTTAAACAAATCATCTAATTCATCCAAGACAGATGAAATTATTCTGAAAACCAAAACAAGACACTAGACCCTCCATTAGAAATACATTATGTACCTCTAGTAAAAAACCTGTTTAACAACTAACCTTTTCCCATTTCTTAGATTATGGTATTTGTATCTCTATTCAGCTACAGTTATATTTGATTATTTGATTTTGTTCCTTTGATAAATCATTAAGTAAACATATTCAATTTCACCACAGAAAGTAGAAACATTAAGCCTTTTTTCACCATGGTTTGTAAAGGCTTTATCAAACAGCCTAAGCCTAGAACCTCAGCTAAAGAAAGGTAGAAGTGAGAATCAACAATTCCAAAGCACTCCATTACAGGAGAAATAGGGTTTATGAACAATTCTGCTTTCTGGAAAGGGTAGGAAAATCAATGATGCCTAAACTTTGAAAAATTATTAAAAGAGGATCCAAACACCAAGTCTCAAGGGTGCAGACTTGATTTAGTCACTGACACTTCAGAAAACCAACAAACAAACCAACAAAAACCCAACATTTCCAGCCATTCACTACCATATCAAGAAAGAGAGAGCTACCAACGCTTCCTGGAAAGGCTGATAAAAATCAACCAGAATTCAACAGAACATCCCAAATTTATCTTTCCTTGCTACTACTTCTGGCTCCTTTGACTCCATTGTCTTGGGCTTACTTCTCTAGATTATTTTTCTTGCTCTGCTCTCCTGTTCTACTTTGTTTTGGAATTTTTATTTCTGCCATTAACAAACTTCCCATTATACTAGATATATTTTTCTCTCACACTCTTTTCCCCTACTTGCACTGACCAAAATCTGGCTAAATATAAAAAAAAAACACTGTCCCTGGCCATCCTGTTCAAGTATCAGATATACTTTCTCTCATGTTCTTGGACATACTAGTCCTGGAAGAAAGTAGGTATACCACTTGATCCTCACTACTATTTCCATACCCTCCCTCTGCCACCATCATTTAGCAATCTGTTAACTTTCCATATTCTCATTCATCTATCTATTTTCCTCGTTTATTTATCTAATTATACTCATTTACCTATCCAATTCCTGGTTGATGTAATCTAATGTTCCCCTAAGTTTTTCATATATAGGTTGACATCATCCTCAAACATGTTAGCTTCCAAGTTCATCATCAGTCTCCTCAATTTCCATGATCTGTACTTTTTATTATTCTTCAGTCATATATGAAGATGGCCATATGACTCAATCTAACACTATCTTCTATCCACAAATGCTTTCTGATCAAATTTGTATCTGAGAGAAAGGAGGCAAAATGTTTTCCTAGTAATTCATGCACTGGAGTCTTTGAGCCAACAATTACGGATTTTATCTGGCACTATCCACTACCTTTCTGCCAGTTTTACAGAGAAACTAAAATTTCAGGAATTTTATCTAATGTACTTTTCCTCACATTCATTGTATTTATGATACACTAAGTATTTTTTTTATTTTATTTTTTTATTTTTATTTTATCCAACTAATTTTTGTGGCATTTTGCAGCCATGTTAATGACCAGAATCCTCCAAACTCAGGGGTTCATCTCTCCTCTAAATTCCTTGCATCTTAAATCTTG
Source organism: Sarcophilus harrisii (assembly GCF_902635505.1). Taxonomy (NCBI): domain Eukaryota; kingdom Metazoa; phylum Chordata; class Mammalia; order Dasyuromorphia; family Dasyuridae; genus Sarcophilus; species Sarcophilus harrisii. The sequence goes on along the minus strand of NC_045428.1, from coordinate 389,820,289 downwards.
GTAGTAAAGCTTCTGAAAGATTTAGAATTGTGTATTTTGTTCTTTGAATTTCTTTGATTTCTCTCAATACCTTAATCTTTTGACTTTCATTTTTAATTTTTAATTAAGGAAAGCTAGATTTTGGAAGATACTTTTATTTTGTGGATTCTCTTATGGATTTTTTGTTGCTTTTAACTGGATGAAATGGCATTGAAATACTCTACTGCAATTACCTATTACACATTAATATAATCTGAAATTTTCCTAGGGTTCTTCAAGTTGTGGACCAAAGATGGTGTTTTTGATGCTTGTCCCTAGTATTCCTGAATTGTTCCATCTCTCCTCCTCTAGGATTTTCTATCACAAATACTAAAACATATATTACAGTAGACTAGTCCTGAAATGTTTTTATACTTTCTGTCTTTAGGAAAAATTAGTTTTGTGGCTAAAAGAAATGTGAGCTACAAAGATCTGAAGCAGGTAGGTCCCCTTATAGGCTATTGCAATAGTCCAAGCATAAGATGATGAAGCCTTGCAACTAAAATGTTTACAGTATCAGAAGAGACAAGGGGGTGCATTTGATAGATAATGCAATGGTGAAATCAATAGGCTTTAGCAACAGATTTGATATAGATGGAGGACAGAGACATGGGTATGTTTATAGGCTGCAGAAAAGGAATCAGTGGATCATGGAGAGACTGTGAAAAACCAGGAGTGATAGGCCAATCTTTTGGAGCAGATGAACTGGAATGGGGCAGATAGAGAGGTTTAATATGAAAGATATCAAATATTTACATTGATATATATTATATAACAAGTTAAGTAGAATGTCTTAAAATTGCTTTGAAATCATCAGTTATAGTTTCCCTATTCATGCTAAGTTTTTTCCAACACAGGACAAATCAGTTTTTCTATTTTACAATATTAAAACAAGGAAATTCTGGGAATCTAAAAAGCACTTCATTCAATCTCAGTCAAGTGATCTGTCACTGTCATGTCATATACTGACTATAATAATGATGTGCTTTAACATTAGTAGTATTAGTAATATGAGCTTGAATATATTGAACTGATATGGAACTGGAAAAATCCACTTGCAGAATATACCATCTCAAATTAAGATTTGGATCTTAATTTATTATAAGCTATTGACATTCTGAACAGAATCATACAATTACTAACTATTAGAGCCCAGAGACTATCAAAAATGATTATTATTCTCAACAAAATAATTTATAAGAACCTATTATATGAGGATATTACTGAGTCATTGATATCAACAGAAATGTAATAAGTAGCTATGAAAAGTAAGGAACTATACTAAGTCCAAAGAAGTCACAGTCTTTATTTAGTCCTCAAATAATATTCAGTCCAAATGAAAACATAAAACTGGCCTAATGGAAAAGAGATTGATTTGTGAGTGTTTTGTAATGGTATAGCTGTGAAAGCAGGCAACTCTTGATTACTGAGAAGCTAATTATGCAGGAGTGGATTAACCAGGCCTCTTGAATTATCTTCTGGCCTTCTGGTACCTGTCTTTTGACCATTCTCTTGCTTATTAGCACCCCCCACGTGAGAATAGATGGGAGAAATAAAAAAGAGCTGAAATAATCCATCATGCATTCTATTAGCAGATATGGTAAAAGTTTTGGTGCAGGAGAGAATACAACTATTAACTAAAATGAATTTTTTTATTACCTATGGATTTCAATTATCCATGCTGTCCCCCTTTTCTACTACTATAGATAATTACAAGTTGACTATAAAAACATTCCTGTAGAAAGGCTATTAAAAAGCAATAATGTAATGCTGTGATGAACAATGGAGAAGGAAACACACCATGACCAAGGCAACAAAGACCGCTTATTCCTTCTGTGTTATAAAGGAGTGCTCTTGTGAATTATGACAAAGCATAGATCCTCAATAAGCTATTAGGGAATATATTTGTAACTATTCCTTAATTCTGTAGCCAGCACCCTTGGTGGTAAGGAAAATCATGATATAGAGGCCAAAAATTACTTCATTTAATTTCTTTTTGTTCTAGTGAACCTGTCCACTTACAGTCTTATAAGTCTTAAATAATCCTTATAGTCTTAAATCCTTGAAGAGAATTCCACAAAGATATATTTAACAATATTAAAATAGGGACCAAGAACTTAATATATAGTAATAAGTAATAAAACTATGAACATCTGTCAATATGTGTATTTCCCTCCTTAAATTATGTAAAAGAAAATTATAATGAATGGAATATTTTGTGTGAAATATGATTCATAACAATCTGTGCTTCACTGTTTTTGACAGACATAAAACCATGACTAACCATTTTATAAGCCATGCTGACCTTTCAAGATGTTGACATATAAAATGCTCAAATGAATTCTATAGATCAACTTTAACTTCTCAATTCCTCAAACACTACTTTTTGTAAAGAGGTCTATTCATTGAAAGGCACCACTGCCCAAAATGGATAATAACAATGTAACACATTCTCAGAAAAAGCTATAAATGTTCTACTTCAAATTGAACATTTTAATTGGAATGAAAAGTTGTTTTCCTGCCAACATTATTCTCTTTCCCTCTTTCTTCTCCCTCACCCCTAAAATGTGCCAAAGCAGAAGAGTAAGGACAAAAGTATCAGCTCATGTAGAGAATGACTGATGAAGGTACCAAGCAGAAATTGTGATAAAAAAAATTGTCCTTGGAAGTGCAAGCACTTCTGCAGAACAATTAACTTAATTAACCAGACAACATGAATATTCATAAGACTGTTAATGTCTCCCACATCCAAACAGATAAATGTGATGTAATGACTTCCTAGTCAAGCATATCTAAAATTCTCATGAAAACTGTACCTACACTTTGGTTCTTTGCCTGAAATATCATAGAAATTAACAGTCCCTTGGCAATATTTTATTCTCCCCAAATTAATTGGAAAGCATGAATTTATTTAAATGAACTCCTTAAGACTATGTTGTTTTGTAGCCATCAGTCTGGGATCAAGCCTTGTTTTACAACTAGATTTTTTTTTTATCTTTATGTCCTTCTAGTTTTTCTCCTCAACCTGAATCTCTCGGTATAGTTCCTTAGTACCAGTTCCCATAGCAACAAACACCATTGCTAATGGCCAGGATTACAAATACAGGCTTCTCCACATCTGATCCATTTGATTCTGACCATAATTCAGCAGCTTAGTCTGCTGGCTCAGTAGAGTAATTTACTAAACACCCTCCCTCTGGGTGTCTCTCTCCAGGAGGCAAATGACTTCAAAGGCAGGCTGTCTCCTCATGTTCTGAAGCTTGCAAACTTCCTGCCTAGCACTTGTTATTAGTATTCTTTGCCTATCAAAGTAAGAAGTAGGACTTTAGACCTCAAACAAATGTGCCCAGTAAATCATTTCCTATTCCCATTACATATAACCAGTTAGTTAGAACTGGTTACTCAGATAGCTGGTGCTCAGGTAAAAAATGCTGACACTTGAATGCTCTCTATCCAGCTATTCTAATGAAAATTCAGTATGTAAGCATGTAGTGTGGGTTAAAAAGATTTGTTTTAAAACTGTAACATCTACAAAGCTCAATTATCATATGGTAGTTCCTTTTTTTTAAATTGAGCTATTAAAAAAAAAGAAAAGAAACATTCTCATTTAACTTATTCCTTGAGACTGCTGCCCACTTGGTAAAAATGCATCCCTTTGGGTGCGCCCATCTCCTTGCTTTTGATATAAAATTGTTAACAAATTATCTCAAGAGTACAAATACTAATGAACAGAAACAGTGACCCAAGCACGTTCAATTTCCATGGAGTGAAATATTGGAAAGATTCCATCTCATAACATCATCATCACATTCATAGCAACTAAAATGACCTGTCAAGGTCAAATTGCTGGCCTAACATGCATTTGCTTCTTTGTAGCAGAGGTTGCCTCTCATGGTATAATTTATTAGAGATTAAAAAAAAATTATCAGAGATAAAAAGCAACATTTTAGATTGGAAATTTATAGGAGATTGGTACATGGCAATACAAAATTAAAAAAAAAACATTGTTTTTGTAGGTTTCACAATGCAACCTATTGGTTCTTACAATTTTAAAGAGTCTTAGGAAAATTTTATCTCAAATAGTCTTAAGGCATCTTTGAATGGATTGCATTTAAAAGTCTCAAAATACCTATGAACCAACAGTAAGGGACTGAGAGATAATAAAATAAATGTTGGTTGAATATAATATATTTTTCTATCCAGTGATGAAATAAAATTTGATATTTTTAAGACTTTTAGAAAATTACCTCTGTATATGTATGTGTATGTGCAAGTGTAAAAAATTAAGGAATATACAATTACATAAGGTTTTTAAAATAGAAGTCAATATTAAATCAACCTCAACTCTTGCTTATTCATTTAAGAGATAACCTGAGCTGCCTAAATTGTATAGCAAAGCAGATTAATTTCACAAAATTGCATAATTCAGTGAGTCTGCTGTCAATATTCTTACCTGCTGGTATTATCCCAAGAGGAAGTGAAGTTCTGACAGGTGTCAGGATATAATTTGTGTCTATCCCAGCATCCATCTGGGCTCTAAGAAGTAATCCTTGAGCCACTTCACTTGCAGACCCATCACCACCAACACAGATAATCCTATATTAAAAAGGAACAATTCAAAAGAAAAAGAGAAAATCTAAATATTTGGTGAATAGTCATAAAATTCGGATTTCAAAATGTTTAGAAATTTTTTCCTTGTATACACAAATTTAGCATGTACATGAATAGAGAATAAAAAAGAATTGCACATGTAAATTTCATTTCCTAAACAAAATAACTAGCTCGCCCTAAATAATCTAAGTATAACAAACTGGCTAACAAGCATGATAAATTTAAACATGTTAACACATGTCTGAATCATCTTTTGTTCTATCAATGGTCAATATCATATAATTCTTTTATTAATAAACTGTTATCAACAATATGTTCAAATAGCACCCACCAAACCAATAAAACTCTGCTAATTTTTAACAAATCACTGAGAACTCAATAGTCAGTAAAAAGACATATAAAGAAGTTTGGGATTAAAGTACTGCTGATTATCATTAGTATGTGAATGTTGTATCTGAAACCAAGTTCCAGCTACCTCTCTCTAACATTACTTTTAAATGATACATTTTTATTAATATGCCTACCCTTTAACATAAGTTAAAAGACTAATTTTTTTGAATGTTTGAAAATATAATTACAGGGAAATAGTTGTAAAGTAGATCTAATGGTATTTACTAAAATATTCACAAAGTAGTTTAGAAAATGCATAATCTTAGAAAAATATGGATTCTAAAAGTATATTCCATACTTCCATTATTCCATTATTGATCTAAATTACATGTTATAAATTTACAAAGGAAAATAAAACTATATAGATTGAGTAGTGCCTTGTCTATCCTGACTCCCCATTCCTAGCTTTTCATTACCAATTCAGGTTATAGTTTAGCTTGTTTTGTCACTAGACTTCCTTGTAAATTATTAGAGATGGGCTAGAAGCTCTAAGGATTCTTATCTGTTTCTCCACAACCATACTTTCTCCAATTTGGAGTTTTACAACCGTGGTTGATTTGTCTCTTTTTGTTTTGTTCAGTTTTATATGTCCTTCTTAGCTGAGTCCTTGCTCTCTAACTCAGGGCAGAACAGGAATTCTTTATTCACATACTATATATTGAGCAACGAGTCTAATTGTGGGTCCTTGGTAATCAATATGTGAGTGGTCCTTAGAATGTAATCTTGTACTAAACAGATTAACCAGGAAATTTGCTATTTGAAATGAGGATTAATGGACTCCCTTGAAGCATAATGAATTGTAATCTTCTCATCTTCAACTGACAATAACTTAAGAATAAGAGAGAATAACCAAATTTCTATAATAATCTGACTCTGTCACAGTATAGAATTCATATAAACTAAATTCTCAAGTAGCAAAAGAACCAGTGACTGTGATAGTTGAACTATTGAAATAGAAATGATTGCAGAGAACTAGAGAGATACTGTGCTGAAATGGTTTACTTGGCAAAAATAATTAAACTAGAGGCTAGAGAGCTTAAACTTAATTCCCAGGAAAATTCTAGAATAGGTCATCAAAATGGTCAATATCCAGAAAAGGAAGTAGTGAGGCAGCATTGCTTCACCAAAAATAGGATATTTTCACAGAAGTAAAAAGAGTTTTCCTAAAACCATCATTTCAATTATACATAAATCATGCTGCAGCAGTAGTTTCTAAAGTACTAACAAAGATCAGATACAAAAGGATTTCATTGCATCCACCAACAAACATTTATTAAGCACCTATACAACAAACACTTATTAAGCACCTACTATTATGCAATTATTCAGCACCTACACAATATCATATACTATGCTAGTCACTGAAGACAAAATAATATATAAACCAATTTTTGCACTTAAAAGACTTACAAGGAGAATTTCTGAAACCATTCCAACCTTGAATGGTCTTTGGGGGAAGGAGACATGAGCCATTCAAAGAAATATTTATCTTAGGTATTAGTTCACTGATAACATATAGTATAATGAATTTGAATTCAAATGTTATTTCTAACTTATTATTTAGACCCGTGTGTGTGTGTGATTTCATAGGAAAAAACATACAGTATTATGATACTGTGTCCCTTTAACTCATGCACTAGTCAATCTAGGTTTGCTGAGATAAGGGTGTAGTTTAGTGTCTAAAGAGACACAATGTCAGGGAATCAGGGAGATCTGAAATCAAATTCTAATATATATTAATTAGGCAACTTTGAATAAGCCATTTGACCTCAGTTCCCCCCCACAGCACTCTAAGATTATAAATTGCAAATATGTTTAAAGGGACGAGTTTTCCATAGGAGTAGATCCAAACAAAAAAAAATTAATTTTTCTTTTACTAACAATGCTACTGTGGAAGAAAAAAGTTAACAAGAAAGTTAATGAGGAATCTACTTGAGCTATGCTAATAATGACTAGTCATCAACATATTTCCAATGTCCTTGCACAAATGTAGAGAATTTAACTTAAGGAAATTTAAGTATTTTGTTTACTATTGAATACTGTATAACACCGATAAATCACCAGCAAAAGAAGAATTGATTCAAAAAGAGCTTGCTTTAATCACCCAGATATTTGAATGCTATGCCATAGTATAAAACTTTAGTGCCAGCAGCCATTTAGAAGTAGGTACTTTTTCACTGTTTTCAGGGGAGGTAATTAAAATTCCCCCTGCTGTGGACATAAACCAGAGTGTTTTCCCTTAAAATCATACTGCTGAGACCTAATGTCTATTTCCTTTCTTTAAAGAGCAATAAGAGTTTGTTAAAACATTGCTATTTATGTTTTCTTCTGAAAAAGAAATTGTGATTACTCCTCACCACCTTCAGAGACCTAAGAATTTCATTAATAAATTTTTCAGCTTCTGTCCTTTAGGTTAAAAAAAGGTGGAAATTTTGCTGACTTTAGTACTTAGTACATTTGTCATAGCTAATACATAGAGTTCAGTTGTAAACATTAGTGAGATAATATCTGGATTAATCATACTGTCTGGTTAAGATCATAAAGAATATTAGGGGAAAAAACCTTAAACAAATTATTTTATAAGATTTAATTTTTTAAAAAATCATTTTAAAATATTAAAAATTAAGTATTTCCATATGTTAAGTTGTAAACTATCATCATAAAATAAGTGATAATTTGGACTTTTGTTAAAACTACTTTTTATTAATACTTCACAAATAAGATGCAATATACAATTTGAAGCCTCTAAGAGCATTAGCAGTGAGTCTAGATATGCTTGTTTGTCAGGGCAGGTTTCATTTACAAACTAATTGTGTTTAGTAAAAAGTAACATGTTTGTCACATTACTTTTGTAAACATAATCCAATTGCTAAGTTGCTTTAGTATATGTAATACCTTCAGAAATGTGAGAATGTGAGCCACTGATAACAGAAATGGTTTTACTTTTCTATTTATATCTCCAGAATTTTGTATATAATAAGTGTTTTAATAAATACTACATCCATCCATTCATTTAGATCACATCATATGGTATCGTTTTAAACACAATTTATGGAAATAATTTACTTTCTCTTATCTAGTATAAAGCTGGTTGTTTAATGCCAATAAGTGCCCAGGGTTTGGTCTATGGAGTGGGTGATTATGGATCATCTTGATTAACCAAGTAGATCAGCAGTCAATGCTATGATCCCTCTGAGAAATTTCCATGCTTTAGTTTTAAAAAAAACTAATAGGCTAATGAATTTGGCTAAGATCACCTTTCTTTTTGTGACTGAACAGCAGTAACACAATGAAAAACATATTCCATGTCAGCTATCACAAAATTTTGAAACTCAAATGGATGCCTTTGTATGGGAGATTTGTTTCATCTAATTGAAAGTAATATAATATGACAATATGGAGGAACCTTTACATGCTATTCTGATAAACCATTGTCAGTAGATGAGCAGAATTTAGAGAAGGTACAGCAGTGTATTCTTGAGATTTTTATTGTTTTGAAGTAATTTGGGTTGGGCATTCTGTGCCTCATGACAGAAAGGACTGATGAAGCACTTTAATCCAGAATTGGAATGAATGATGACTCCTCAATGTTCATACATGTATCTCCAAAAAATATGATGAAGCTAGATAAACTAGGATATTTCAAGGCCTAATTCAAATGCTTTCTTCTTCATGAAACTTTACCTGGATCTTTCAGCTGAGATGGTTTCTTCTGCCTTTAAATTCTCATTACACTTATGTATATATTTTATATATTTAACATTCTATCATCTATGCACTGCTTTTCCATATATTATTTCATTTGGTAGATGGAAAGCTCTTTGACAGAAGAGGCAGGTTATTTACAGAATTATAGAATCAATGAATCTCAAGAGTTCGAAAGAACCTTGGAGGTCTAGTGCTCCAAACAGCAGATGAACAAGAATACTCTACATATTTATATCATAAAAAGTCAAGACTTTCCTTAAAGGCCTCTAGTGAAGAGAATAAGTCATGTTGAAGTTATAAATTCTGTTTTCGTGGGAGTTCATTACCTTTTCAATTTCACATATTATGGAGTTGGGAGTTGTTTTCTTTTTCCAATTTATCTTTTAATAAGTTATATGCCTTTTCCAAACACTCTTACAAAGTTTTCCTTTCCTTTCCCCATTTTTCTTCTAGCTCTCTTTTAAGATCCTTTTTAATTTCGTCTAGGAGAGCCTTGTGTGGTGGGGACCAAGATATATCACTCTTTGGGACTTCATCTGGAGGCAATATACTTTTAGTCTCCTCAGAATTTGACATCTGCTCTTCTCTTTCACTATAGAAACTATCTATAGTTACAGCATGCTTTGCCTTTTTACTCATTTTCTAAAAAACATTGTGTGTAGAGGGCCAGAACCCTGGAGAAGTATACTTGAAACAAGGATATTTACAACAGGGTGTTGTAAATATGATTAATGAGATGATGGTTCTCTAGTTCACACATATTTAGTGTACTGCAATGCTGTAATCATAATGAGGTACTTAAGGGCTGAGAGGACTGAAAGTAGAGACATTTCATTTTTGACATCTTCCTGGTGACTTTCCTGCCTCCTGCACTCCTCCACTAAGATCAAGACTGGATCAGACTGTGACAGACACATTCTGTGAAGGAGACAGACTGTAAAGGAGACAATAAAGATTTTAGACTCTATTCCATGTCCAAAATGCATGATGACTATCCTGCTGAGACCAAGTCCCATTCAGAGGTACTCCAGAAAACTAGCCTGGACATTACATTTTGGCACCTGAACGTGGGGGCACTGAAAGAAACACACTACATTTTGAGGCTCTGGACACAAGGACATACACAGCACTTTGAATGATTCAATCATAAACTCAATGGAGAAGTCCCTGTGACCTGGAAATAGGGTAAGTACAAAAATAGAAAAAGCAGGGAACTTGGTAAGGGTTAAACTAGTCACTTTCTTTTTCAGCTAAATTAGAGCAAATACTAAGAAAAAAAAACCTTTCCCACCCCAAGGGAAGTGTGTAGCAAGCATAGTTAGGTTAATAAAGAAGCAAGGTTTGTTGGTAGCTTGGGAGCAGATCAATGGACTCTTAGAAATACTAGAGTGCATGTTTCCTAGGTTCTCTAAGGAAGAAAAATTAGAGCCAAATAAGTGGAAACTGGTGGGAGAGCAACTATTTGAATATTACAAAGATAATGTTCCTGATTAAGTTCCTGAGGAAATATTCTATAGATACAATATAATACAATTGGCTTTAAGGAATCCCACAAGTTTGTAAATAAGGAAAAAGGAGAAAGAGCAGGAGGGGGATGATACTGACAAAGCAGCTGAAAAGCATGAAGAATTGGACAAGAAAGGAGTTAAGTACAGTGCTGATGTAACTAATGAGTGTGATGCTTCTAATCAGGAGCCATTAGAGCATTCCCTGTCTCATGATCCACCCCCTTAGTGGGTGGAGGGAGCAGGAGGAGTGGGAGGAGCATCGACACCATCAGTACCACCCATGCAGCAAGTGTGTCCACACCCTATGACACAATTACAAAAGGCATTAGTTAAAGCTAAAGAGGAAGGTCAGGATACATCTGATTTGAGAATAGAAGCATACCATGTGATTGAAGAGTTTGACTCTTTGGGTCAAAAAAGAAGATATACTCCTTTTAATCTGGAAATTGTCGAAGATTTGAAAAAAGGCTTGCACTTTTTATGGGTCTACATCATCTTATGTTAAGATAGTATTAGAGAATTTGGCTTATGAAATTTTAACCCTTAGTGATTGGAAATCTATGTTTAGAACCTGGATAAAACATGTTGTGGCTTCTCTTCTATCTTTTCTTCTGGGGAGGGTGACCCATGCTTTGATAGCAGCAGAAGCCTTCACAAAAACAGTGCAAGATCCAAATGAACCCTTTGCTGATATTGTTCCTTTACGTGCTTTATATGATATATGCTCCTTTAGAGGAGATCATAAGATGCTATGCCCCAGTGGGCACAAATACCTTTTATACCCAGGCTATAATGCAGACATTTCAAGATCAGAATATGGGAAGACAGGATCCCTTTTGGCAAGGAACTTCCAGAGAGACTTGTCAATGCTTTAATGTGGTAAAGTAGGACATCTGAAATCTCAATGTTGGCAGAGGAGACAGAGTGGGAGAACAAGACCACAAATCCCATGTCCAAAATGCAACAGAATCTTCCATTGGGCATCAAAATGTAGAACGACTCAGGGAAACAGAAAGGGTGGCCTAGCTGCAGGGCTCCAGGCAAAAAACATTGGAGTATGATGGCAGCCAATATTACACCCAGAGAATCTTTACAAGTTCAGTACTCCAATGTGATCAATCAGCTGAGAAGCAATCTGAAGGGAGAAAGGGATTACAATTGGGGAGAATAGAGTTGTATGCAGCTGGGGCTACTGAGATGTCCCCTGGAGAAGTGAAATCTGTCCCTGTAGGCTTATGGATCCCTTGCCTCCACACACACACAGTTGGTTTAACTATTTCACTTCCTAAAAGTGCTTACAAAACAGTGTCTATCCATGCATTGATATGGGAAACTGTAAAATGTGTAACTAATACCCCTTTCACTAGTTCAGGAAAACAATGTGTAACTTATCGACCAGGAGAAGTAGTAGCATCAGGTATACTTATACAGACTCCTAATAGGCAATCTGGTGATATTACCTAGATTTTGACTCCCAACAACAGAATCAAAGAATATTCTGGACTGCAGCTGTGACACCTGACTAACCTATGCTCACTATCTATGTAAATGGCATACCATTGAAAGGGTTGGTAGACACGGGTGCAGTTTGTACAGTCATTAGAGGTGCTAATTGGCCCAGTCATTGGCCAAAGATTAAGGCAGACAACTATATGTCTGGCATAGGAGGATCAATAGCAGCTTGAATTAGTGCTACCACTTTGAGATGGATATTTGAAGGTGAAACAGGAGTTTTTACCCCTCTTATAGTTGAAAAATTCCCATCAATCTATGGGGAAGAGACATCTTACAACAGTTAGGATTACAAATGAGTACTTCGGCTTTTTAGGCAGGGCTGCTGTTGAAGGCCTGTCTGCATTCTCATCTGGTCACATTCAGTGGAAAACTGATGCACTAGTGTGGGTAGAACAGTGGCCCCTAACAAATGATATAATCCAGGCCTTATTAGCTATAGTACAGGAGCAACTTGAACAAGGACACTACACCTTCTCTAAGTCCTTGGAATTCCTCTATTTTTGTTGTAAAAAAGAAATCTGGAAAATGGAGGATGTTGACTGATTTAAGGAAAGTAAATGAACAGATGGAAACTATGGGAACTCTTCAGCCTGCACTTCCATCTCCTACTCAATTGCCTAGGAAATGGCCTCTTTGGGTTATAGACATTAAGGATTATTTCTATTCTATCCCTCTAGATAAGGAAGATATGAAAAGATTTGCCTTATCAGCGCGAATTTATATATACTTTTTATACTAATGCACAAATTAATGTATGCTGTGAAACCTTCCCAGAGCAGCAAATTTTATTGGCCACAACTCCAAATTTTGCATACAGGTCTCTTTTAAAGATAACCCAGCTATTATATAGTTGGCAACAGATTTTTGAAGAAAAGGTTTTCTAAGGTTCTTCTTAAAGGACTAACTATCTTTATAGATGCATCCAAATATAACATTTGTGCTGTATACTCTCATGACTTAAGTATAAAGAGAGTAATCAGAACTCCCTTTTAGTCCACTCAGTAGAATGAATTGTATGCAATCATGCTAGCTCTTACTTATTATGCAGGAGATGTAAATATAATATCTAATTCAGCCTATTCAGTAGGTGTGGTACAAAGAATTGCCACAGCCCAAATAAAATTTGTAGCTTCTAATCTATATCAGCTTTTTATGGAACTTCAAGAGCAAGTAAGAAAGCATCAAAGTAAGATTTATATCTTGCATGTCCACTCTCATAGTAGACTTACAGGTCCTATTTTTTTATGGAACTTCAAAGGCAAATAGCCTTCTAACCATGTTAGCCAATGATACTTTATTTCAGGCAGTCCAAGAATCTCATTCTAAATATCATCAGGCTGCTTGAGCTGTACGTTTGCAGTTTGGGTTAACAAAACAGAAAGCTAGGAGTATAATAAAAGGCTGTACAGCTTGCATTCCTTTCCACGCTCCTACACTCCCTCCAGGGAAAAAACCCTCATGGTTTGAGACCCACTGAAATTTGGCAAATGGATGTGACCCATTATAAATCTTTTGGTCATCTGTCTTTTATTCATGTTGTGGTAGATTCCTTTTCAGGATTCAGTTTTGCAATACCAGCAGCAAAAGAGACAGCCCAAGTAGTCACTGAATTCCTTATACAAGCTTTTGCAATTATGGGTGCACCACAAACAATAAAAACAGATAATGGACATGTATATACTTCTAAACATTTTGCACCCTTTGGTGCACAGTATCAGATTTTACACACCACCAGCATACCTTTTAATCCTCAAGGACAGGTAATAGTAGAGAGGAGAAACAGAGATAGCAAGATGCTCCTCCAAAAACAAAAGAAAGGGGGAGCCACAGGTAACCCTAGAGAATTTCTAAATCTAGCTCTTTATACTATTAATTTCTTGATTTTTGACAAAGATGCACTGGCTCTTGCAGACAGGTTTTATAACCCACTGGAAGGGCAGTGTCCAGTGTGAGAAGCTCCACTATCTTTAGGTAATCACCCATTGATGTAGAGAGATCTAGAAAGTGGTGAGTGGAAGGGACCACATAGGTTAACTGCTTGGGAAAGAGGGTTTGCTTGTATCTCTACAGATGGAGAAGGAATCAGATGGGTGCTAACAGGCCGTATTCACCTTGTTCATTAGAGAGAGACAGAGAAGACCCTTGAAACAAAGGAGAGGCCCAAGAAACATTGGGTGATTCCATCTCTGACTATGTGTGTCATTGAAGAATCATGACAGTGAACATCAAACAGACTACTACAGGACTTCAAAATCTGCAGGAATCATTGGATTCCATGACATATGAATTAATGGCCAATAAATTCGTTTTGGACTATCTCTTGGCTGCTGAAGGAGGTGTATTTTGATTGTTATTTATATACCCTCCTTCTAGGACTTAAGTACATGTATAAAATTCCTCATGTTCATTTATGCTGTTTGTTACATTACTACTAGCCTGTGTTATATTACTATGTACTTGTGTAATACCTCCCATGCTAGTGGATTTATGTATATCTGTTTCAAATAAGACCCTTCAGCCCAGAGGAAACCTGCTAACAATATTTAGTTTGGCTCCTCATTTCCCTTTGGTGCCTACCTCCCTTCCTGAAAAGTCAAGGAGGACGTGACTACCTGTGTTCTAAAACAAAAGAAAGCAGGAGATGTAGAGGGCCAGAACTCTGGAAAAGAATATTTGAAACAAGGATACTTACAATAGGGTGTTAATTCAGTGTGATAAATGTGATAATGGTTCTCTAATTCATATATATTTGGTATTTAGTATAGTGATGTAATGGTTCTCTAGTTCACACATACATAGTGTGCTGTAATGATGCAATCATACTGAGGTATTTAAGGGCTGAGAGGACTAGAAATAGAGACATTCCACCTTTGACCATCCTCCTGGTGGCTCTCCTTCCTCCTGCACTCCTACACTAAGATCAAGACTGGGTCATACTGTGACAGACACATTCTGTGAAGGAGACAATAAAGATTTTAGACTCTATTACTGTCTGTCCTTGTGAGGACTATCCTGCTGAGACTAAAGCCCCACTGGAGGTCCTCCAGAAAGCTAGACTGGACATTACAATTGAGATCTGTTTTTAGGGCAAGGAGGTTCCAACCTTTCTCTACAGATCAGGAAGTGACAGTGGCTGCACTGGGATCATGCTGAGTTATTCCCAGTGTTGGATTGGTGTGGCCAGGCCCCATGAGACTTGGGCACTTTGGGGTACACTCTTTACCTTTTGTGTTTCTGTTGGATGTTTTATAACTTCTCTGCTGATCTCCTGGCTTGCAACCAAGGCAGAGTAGCAAACACTATGGTAGAGTCCTCCCTGTAGATTCTCCACCCTGTGGAGACCTCACCCATCCTCTTGTAGCATGATTTTTTGAAATAAAGTTTAAGACCAGATTTATATTACTGAATTTCATCTTATTAAATATGGTCTGATATTTCAGATTAGTGACATCTTTCTGAATCCTGATTCTGCATCCATTTTGTTAGCCATATCTTCTAGCTTTGTGAAATCTTCAAATATAACTTATAATCATGCCACTTTACCCAAGTCACTACTAAAGATATAAAATTGCTCAGTGTTATTTAATAAATGGACAACATAGACTTTAGGATAGCCCACTAGAAACCTTGTTTAAAATTGAAATTTTTACATTAATGGCTATACTTTGCATTCAGTCATTCAACAATTCCAAATCACCTTCCATAATATGAATCTGAAAGAGTGATATATTGGTCTCAAGCTCAAAGTGCTTCTTGGAAGTATTCATAAAAGATTTTAAAAATCAATTAAGAGAGGTAGATGAAAAATGAGAAAGGAAACAATAGGTATAAGAGAGTCAACAAAGAAAGAAAAAAATGTTTGAAGAAAACAACTCCTTAAACAATAGAATTAACCAATTCTTTGGAAAAATATATACTAAAGCTAACTGAAGAAAATCACATTAAAAACTGGAACAGGGCAAATGAAAGCTAAGACTTTGTGAGACAGCAAGAATCAACCAAACTAAAAAGAATGAAAAAATAGAAAAATTCCAATATTTCATTGGAAAAACAGATGACTTAGAAAATGTCCAGAAGAGACAATTTAAAAAATTATTGGCCTACATAAAGGCTATGACCAAAAGAGAGAGAGAGAGAGAGAGAGAGAGAGAGAGAGAGAGAGAGCCTGACTAGCATTCTACAAGAGATCATTAATGAAAATTGTCCCAATATTCTAGAAACAGAGGAGGAAATACTGATTGAAAGAATCCAGCAATCACATTTGGAAAGAAATCCCATAAGGAAAACCCTAAGGAACATTGTTGTGAAACCCCAGAACCACTACCTCAAGATAAAAATACTGCAAGCTTACAGACAAAAACAGTTCAAATATCAAGGAGCAACAATCAGGATTATCCAGGATCTGACAGCTTCTACAATAAAGGATCAGAGGGCTTGAAATACAATATTCTGGAAGGCAAAGGACATGGGGTTACAACCAAGAATTAACTACCCCAGAGAGATTCAGCATCATCTTTCAGGGGAGGAGATGGAGCTTCAATGAAATAAGAGACTTTCAAACATTTGTATTGAAAAAAATAAAACACAACTAAATGGGAAATTTAATCTATAATTACAGGACTCAAGAGAAGCATAGAAAGGAAATAGGGGAAAATATGTGCATGTGTATATACTCATACATATATATTTTTCATATTATATATATTATTTAAGTTTAAATTGTTTATATCCCTAGATGTGAAAATGATATATTGAGAACTGTATCACTGGGGTAGACAGAGCAGGGCATCACACGGACTGAGAGTATAGTTGTGAATAGACTAATGTGATGACATCAAAGAAAGAGACATTAAGGGGTGGAAAAGGGTCTTGTAGTAGAAAATGAGTAAAGGGGAGGTATAATGGGAAAATTAGTTCACATAAAGATGTGCAAAAACCTATTACAATCTAGGGAAAGAAAGGAGAGGGGGTGAGCATTGTCTGAAGCTTGGTTTCATCAGTTTTGGCTCTAAGAAAGAATAACAATCATTCAGTTGGGTATAGAAATTTGGCTAACTATATAAAGAAGTAGAAGAAAGAGGAAAAGAAAAGGAAGGAACAGGACAGAAGGGAAAGCAGAAACACTAGGGGAAAAGGTAATAGAAGGGTAGAGGGGTTGACTGATAGAAGATAAGGTTGTGTGTGGAGTGGGTTAAAAAAAAAAGCATTACCAAGAGAAGGGGGGAGGGGTGATATGAGATAAGGTAGTGGATGGGATGGGAAATACACACACACACACACACACACACACACACACAGTCGACTAAGGACAGTGTGGAAAGAGAGAACAAAAGATTCTACAGGGAGAAAATCAGATGGAGGGAAATACAGAACTGCTAATCATAACTGTGAATGTGAATGAGATGAATTCCACCATAAAACAGAAGGAATAGCAGAGTAGGTTGAAAAATAGAATCCCATAATATTTTTTTTACCAGAAACACATTTGATACAGAAAGACACATACAGAGTAAAAGTAAAAGGCTGGAACAGAATTTATTATGCTTTAGCTGAAGTTGAAAGAAAAAAGCAGGATTATGGAGCAGCTAAGTGGCACAGTGAATAGAGCACCATCCCTGAAGTCAGAAGGACCTGAGTGCAGTCTCAGACACTTAACATGTCCTAGTTGTGTGACCCTGGGCAACTCACTTAACCCCAAGTATTTCGGGGGTGGGGTGAGGGGAGGTAAGCAGGGGTAGCAATTCTGATCTCAAATAAAGCAAAAGTAAAACTAGATCTTATTAAAAGAGATACGGAAGTAAAATGCATCTTTATAAAGTGTACCATAAATAATAAGGTAGTAGCAATACTAAATATGTATGCATCAAGTGATAGATAGAGCAGGCAAATTTCTAGAGAAGATTTTAAGCCAGTTACAGGAAGAAATAGACAACAAAAGTATTTTAGTGGGGGATCTCAACCTTCTCCTCTCAGAATCAGACAAATAAAACCACAAAATTAACAAGAAAGAAACTAGGGAAGTTAATAGGATCCTAGAAAACCTAGATATGATAGACCTCTAGAGAAAATTGAAGAGGGGCAGAAAGAAATACACCTTTTTCTCAGTAGTATATAGCACGTATACAAAAGTTGGCCATGTTAGGACATAAAAATCTCACAATCAAATTCAGAAAGACAGAAATATTAAATCTT
Source organism: Sarcophilus harrisii (assembly GCF_902635505.1). Classification (NCBI taxonomy): domain Eukaryota; kingdom Metazoa; phylum Chordata; class Mammalia; order Dasyuromorphia; family Dasyuridae; genus Sarcophilus; species Sarcophilus harrisii. The sequence goes on along the minus strand of NC_045428.1, from coordinate 389,802,347 downwards.
TCCTTTTCAGACTATAATACAATAACAGTTATATTAAATAAAAGGACAGTGAAAGATAGATTAAAAATCAATTGGAAATTAAATAATCTAATTCTAAAGAATGAGTGGGTCAAACAATAAATCACAGAAATAGTTCATAATTTAATTCTACAGAATAACAATAATAAGTCAACATACTAAAATGTATGGGAAGCTGCCAAAGCAGTTCTTTTTTTTTGTAATTATAATAACTTTTTTTATTGACAGAACCCATGCTAGGGTAATTTTTTACAACATTATCGCTTGCACTCACTTCTGTTCCGATTTTTCCTCTCTCTCCCTCCACCACCTTCCCCAGATGGCAAGCAGTCCTATACATGTTAAATATGTCACAGTATATCCTAGATACAATATATGTGTGCAGAACAGAACAGTTCTCTTGTTGCACAGGGAGAATTGGATTCAGAAAGTAGAAATAACCCAGGAAAAAAAACAAAAATGCAAACAGGTTACATTTATTTCCCAGTGTTCTTTCTTTGGGTGTAGTTGCTTCTGTCCATCATTGATCAATTGAAACTGAGTTAGGTCTCTTTGTCAAAGAAATCCACTTCCATCAGAATACATCTTCATACAGTATCATTGTTGAAGTGTATAATGATCTCCTGGTTCTGCTCATTTCACTTAGCATCAGTTCATGTAAGTCTTGCCAATCCTCTCTGTATTCATCCTGCTGGTCATTTCTTACAGGACAATAATATTCCATAACATTCATATACCACAATTTACCTAGCCATTCTCCAATTGATGGGCATCCATTCATTTTCCAGTTTCTAGCCACTACAAACAGGGCTGCCACAAACATTTTGGCACATACAGGTCCCTTTCCCTTTTTTAGTATCTCTTTGGGATATAAGCCCAGTAGTAGCACTGCTGGATCAAAGGGTATGCACAGTTTGATAAGTTTTTGGGCATAGTTCCAGATTGCTCTCCAGAGTGGTTGGATTCATTCACAACTCCACCAACAATGCATCAGTGTCCCAGTTTTTCTGCATCCCCTCCAACAGTCATCATTATTTTTTCCTGTCATCTTAGCCAATCTGACAGGTTGTAGTGGTATCTCAAAGTTATCTTAATTTGCATTTCTCTGATCAATAGTGATTTGGAACACTCTTTCATATGAGTGGTAATAGTTTCAATTTCATCATCTGAAAATTATCTGTTCATATCCTTTGACCATTTATCAATTGGAGAATGGATTGATTTCTTATAAATTAGAGTCAATTCTTTATATATTGCCAAAGCAGTTCTTAAGGGAAATTTTATATTTTTAAATAGCTCCATGAATAAAATAGATAAAGAGGAGATAAATGAATTGGGCATGCAACTAAAAAGCTAGAAAAAGAACAAATTAAAAACCCCCAATTAAATATCAAATTAGAAATTCTGAAAATCAAAGGAGAGATTAATAAAGCAGAAACTAAGAAAACTATTAAACTAATTAAATAAAACTAAGAGTTGGCTTTATGAAAAAAAAACCCCAACAAAACAGATAAACCTTTGTTAATTTGATCAAAAAAAGTAAAGAAAAACCCAAATCATCAGCATCAAAAATGAAAAGGGTTAACTTACCACCAATGAAAAATAAATTAAAGCATTAATTAGGAGCTATTTTGCCCAGCTGTATGGCAGCAATTCTGACACTGTAAATGAAATGGATGACTACTTACAAAAACATAAATTGCCCAGATTAACAGAAGAGGAAATCAATTACTTAAATAGCAATCTTAGAAAAAGAAATTGAACAAGTTATTAATGAACTCCCTAAGAAAAAATCTCCAGGGTCAGATAGATTCACAAGTGAATTATACTAAACATTTAAAGAACAATTAATTCCTATACCCTATACACTATTAGAAAAAATAGCTAAAGAAGGAGTATTGCCAAATTTCTTCTATGTCATAATTATGGTAATTATATCTAAACCAGAAAAAGTCAAAACAGAGAAAGAAAATTTTAGACCAATATTCCTAATGAATATTGATGCAAAAATTTTAAATAAAATATTAGCAAAGATATCACAGCAATTTATCAGCAGGATAATATACTATGATCAAGTGAGATGTATACCAGGAATGCAGGACTGGTTCAATGTCAGAAAAACTATTACTATAACCGACCATATCAATAACAAAACCAACAGAAATTATATGATAATCGCAATAAATGCAGAAACTCTTTTGACAAAATATAGCACCCCTTCCTATTAAAAGTATAGAGATCATAGTGATAAAGGGAGCTTTTCTTAAAATAATAAGCAGTGTAACTCTAAAAAACCTACAGCAAGCATTTTTTGTAATAGAGGGGATCTGGATGCATTTCCAATAAGATCAGGGATGGAAATGAGATGTCCATTATCACCACTATTATTCAACATTGTACTAGAAATGTTGGCTTTAGCAATAAGAAAAGAAAAATAAATTAAAGGAATTAGAATAGGCATATAGGAAATAAAACCATCACTCATTGTAGATAATCTGATGATATACTCAGAGAATCTTGGAAAATCATCCAAAAATTCATTAGAAACAACTCAGAGCATTAACAAAGTTGCAGGATATAAAATAAACCTACAGAAATCATCAACATTTCTATATATTACTGACAAAGCCCATTATCAAGGGATAGAAAAAGAAATTCCATTTAAAATTATGGTAGGTAAAATAAAACACTTGGGAGTCTACCTGACAAGACAAACCCAAGAACTATATGAATATAATTACAAAACACTTCTCACACAAAAAGTCAGATTTAAATAATTAGAAAAATATCTATTTTTCATGGCTAGCGCAAGCTAATATAAGAAAAATGACAATTCTGCCTAAATTGGTCTACTTTTTCAATACCATATCAATAAAACTGGAAAAACATTATTGTATAGAACTAGAAAAATAATAACAATATTCATCTAAAAGAACAAAAGTTCAAGAATATCGAGGGAATTAATGAAAAAAATACAAGGATGATGGCTTAGCAGTACCAAATCTAAAATTGTATTATAAATCAGCACTCATTAAAACCATTTGGTATTGGCTAAGAAATAATGTGGTGGATCAGTGGAATAGATTAGATACACATGACGCAATAATCAAGTTCTATGGCAATCTAACATTTGATAAATCTCCAAACTCCAGCTTCTAGAATAAGAACTCAGTATTTGATAAAAATTGCTGGGAAAACTGGAAAATAATATTCAGATACTTGGCATATGCTTACGTCTTACACCCCAACACTAAAATCAGGTTAAATTGGATATATGATTTGGGCATAAAGGATGATACCATAAACAAATTAGGAGAACAAGAGATAAATGTATTTATCAGACCTTTGGGGAAGAGAGGAATTTAGGATCAAAGAAAAATTAAAGAACATTATGAAAGGTAAAATGGACAACTTTGATTACATTAAACTAAGAAGGTTTTGCATAAACAAAACCAATAGAAACAAGATTATAAGGGAAGTACAAAGCTGGAAAAAAATCTTTACATCTAGTGTTTCTGATAAAGGTCTCATTTCTAAAATATATAAAAAACTGTGTCCAATTTAAGACAATACATTCCCCAATCAGTAAATGGTCAAATGATATGAATAGATAATTTTCAAATGATAACATTAAATCCATCCATATTCATAAGAAAAAATGTTCCAAATCAATACTGATTAGAGAAATGTAAATTAAAACAACTCTGACATACCATCCATACCTCTCATATTGGCTAAAATTACAGGAAAAAATAATGATAAGTGTTGGAAGGGATGTGAGAAAACTGCGACACTAATGCATTGTTGGTAGAGTTGTGAAATGATCCAACCATTATGAAGAACAATCTGGAAATATGCCCAAAGGGCTATAAAACTCTGATACCTTTTGACCCAGCAGTGCCATTACCAGGATTGTATCCCAAGGAAATCATAAAAGAGGGGAAATGACCCACATGTACCAAAATGTTTGTAGCAGCTCTTTTTGTGATAGTACAAAAAATGGAAAATGAGTAGATACTCATTAATTGGGGAATGGCTAAATAAGTTGTGGTATATGAAGGTTATGGAATATTATTGTTCTATAAAAATGATGTACAAGGTTATTTTAGAAAGGCCTGGAAAGATTTATATGAACTGATGCTGAACAAAACAAGCAGAACTAGGAATACATTGTACACAACAACAGCAAGAATGTGTGCTGCTCAACTATGAAAGACTTGGTTCTTCTCAGTATTTCAGGATTCAAAGCAATCTCAATAGACTTTGGACGGAAAATTCATCTGCATGCAGAAAAATGAACTAAAGAGACAATGTAAATCAACACATACTATGTTCACTTTTTTTCTCTGTTTTTATCTTTCTTATGCTTTTTTCTTTTTACTCTGATTTTCCTTCCTAACATAACTCATAAAACAATGTGGGTTAAAATAATCTATACAAACAAACAAAGAAAAAACATACAATAAAGCAAAACCAAAAAAATGAAAAAATAGGAAAAAAATGTGAAATATCTCATTGGAAAAACAACTGACCTGGAAAATAGATCCAGGAGAGATAATTTTAAAATTATTGGTCTATCTGAAAGTCATGATCACAAAAGGATCACAAATTCAAGGAATTATCAAGCAAGACAGTTCTGATATTCTTGAAGCAAAGGGTAAAATACAAATTGAAAGATTCACCAATCATCTTTTGAAGGAGATTCCAAAACAAAAACACCCAGGAATATTATAGCTAAATATTAAAATTCCCAAGACAAGGAGAAAATATTGCAAGCATTCAGAAGGAAACAATTCAAATATAGTGAAAGTGCAGTGAGGATAACACAAGATTTAGCAGCTTCTACATTAAAGGACTAGAAGGCTAAGAACATGATATTTCAGAAAGCAATTGAGCTAGGATTGCAACCAAGAATTACCTACTCAGCAAAACTGAGTATAATCCATCAGAGGAAAAGGTGGCCATTCAGTGAAACAGGGGATTTTCAAACATTTGTGATGAAAAGACCAGAGCTGAATGGAAAATTTGGTTTTCAAATATAGGGCTCTGGAGAAGCATAAGGAGGTAATCAGGAAAATGATATCATAAGGGATTTATTAAAATTTATCTGTTTACATACATGGGAGGACGATACTTGTTACTTTTTAGGATATTCACAATATTATGTCAGTTAAAAGGAGTATATATAGACAGCAGGCACAGGTGTGAGTTGAATATGAAGAGATAATATATTTTTTTAAAAAAATGATGAAATTAATGGATGAGAAATGAGTGTACTGGTTGAAAGATAAAGGAAGAAGTGGAATGGTATAAATTATCTGCCATAAAAAAAGAAAAATCATTTACAATTGAAAGGAAGTGGGGGAAAAGAAGAGGGGGTGAACCTTGTTCTCATCAAAATTGACTTAAGTAGGAAATAGCATACATACTCAATAGGGATATAGAAATCTATCTTTACCTTGCAAAAAATAAGAAGGAAATGGAATATGGGAATGTGATAAAAGACAGTGCATATCAGGGGAGGAAGTGGTCAGTAGCAAAATATTTTTAAAGAGGGTCAGGGTGAAAGGAAAGAAATAAATGGTGTGGAAATAAAATTAGCAATAGCAATTGTAAAAAAAAATCAAAGCAAGTTTCTCCAATGGAATGTTATTGTTCTTTGGGAAATATTGAGCAGGATGCTCTCTGGGGAAAAGAAATCTGGAAAGTCCTACATGAATAAAGTGAAATATACAGTGTACAAAGTAATAGTAATTGCCTGGGATGACCAGCTATAAATGACTTTGTTATCCTCAATAGTATAATCATCCACAACTACTCTGAAGGACTTTATGATGAAAAATACTATCCATACCCAGAGAAGGAACTGATGGTGTCTGAATACAGATTGAAGCATTATCTATTTCTCTATCTCTCTTTTTATTTTTAACATAATTTTTCTTGAGGGCTTTTATTTTCCTTTGGGTGAGAGATTTACTTTCATAACTTGACTTTTATGGAAATGTTTTACATAATTTCACATATGATTTCTTAATTATGGGTGGCAATAATGGAGATATCTTAGAGCTCGAAAATGTTAAAAACAAATATAAATAATTATTTTGAATGTAACTGGGAGGCAATATTAAATCAATAATTAAAAGATGAAAACAAAATGAGGTGATTCAGGCCAATTCCAATAGAGCTGTGATGCAGAGAGCTATCAGCATCCAGAAAGAGGACTGTAGGGACTGAATGTGGATCACAGCATAATATTTTCACCTTTTTTGTTGGTTTTTTTTCTTGCTTTTTGTTTTCTTTCTCATTTTTTTTTCCTTTTGATTTGATTTTTCTTGTGCATCATGATAATCAAGGAAATATATATAGAATAACTACATGTTTGACATAAATTGGATTACTTGCTGTCTAGGGGAAAGGATTAATTGAAGGGAAAGAGAAAAAATGGAACACAAGGTTTTGTAATGTGAATGTTGAAAACTATCTTTGCATATATTTTGAAAATAAAAGAAAAGAAAAAGCTGCTGTTAACAAATTCAAACTCATCAAATGGTTTCCTGTGGTGATTAATGAATGTTTACATAGCACTTTAAGGTTTGCAAAGTATTTTACACATATTATTATATTTGATCTTGAAAACTGAAGCTTAAAGACATTAAATAATTTTAGCAGACAGCTATTATCTGAGGCAGGATTCAAATGGAAGACTTCATGTTTCTAAGTAAGATGTTCTGTCCACAATGCCACCCAGTTGCTCATGAAACTTGTGTAGCCATATGTCTCTAAACACTTCCATGAAAACTTTTTTTTCTTCCTCATTGGAAGTGCTTCTATGTGCCTTCAGAATTTATTCTTGAGATCTTTCAACTTCTACTGGTGTAACTACAATAGAGAATTTTAGGCCATTGGACCTTATATATAATTGTTTTGAAGCTTCTGAAATCTATTCTGTTCACATCTTTATACCAATTATGATCATCTTGCTTCTTCTTCTGTCATAAATTCTAAGGCAGGGGTGTACAACTTTCAGCCTACGGGTGGTATAAGGCCTGCAAACTCATTTGCTAAAGCAAAGGCAGGCAATGATGAACTAAAAGCTAGGTACAATCTCTCACCACTTAAGTTCTATAAGTTGATAAATTTTTTATTGGCCTGCAAATGTTATAATGTACAAATGATCCTTGGCAGAATAAAACATTCTCCACCCCTGCTCTAAGGTAAAATATAGTATGGCCAACCCAGATAAACTATGACTGTTACATTGTTGGCGGAATTGTGAATATATCCAGCCATTCTGGAAAACAATTTGGAACTATGCTCAAAAAGTTATCAAATTGTGCATACCCTTTGATCCAGCAGTACTACTACTGGGTTTATACCCCATAAAGATACTAAAGAAGGGAAAGGGACCTGTATGTGCCAAAATGTTTGTGTCAGCCCTGTTTGTAGTGGCTAGAAACTGGAAAATGAATGGATACCCATCAATTGGAGAATGATTGGGTAAATTGTGGTATATGAATGTTATGGAATATTATTGTTCTGTAAAATGACCAGCAAGATGAATACAGAGAGGCTTGGAGAGACTTACATGAACTGATGCTAAGTAAAATGAGCAGAACCAGGAGATCATTATATACCTCAACAACGATACTGTATGAGGATGTATTCTGATGGAAGTGGATTTCTTCGACAAAAAGAAGATCTAACTCAGTTTCAATTGATCAATGATGGACAGAAGCAGCTACACCCAAAGAAAGAACACTGGGAAATGAATGTAAATTGTTTGGATTTTGGTTTTCTTCCCGGGTTATTTTTTACCTTCTGAATCCAATTCTTCCTGTGCAACAAGAGAACTGTTAGTTTCTGCACACATATATTGTATCTAGGATATACTGTGACATATTTAACATGTATAGAACTGCTTGCCATCTGGGGAAGGGGGTGGAGGGAAAGAGGGGAAAAGTCGGAACAGAAGTGAATGTAAGGGATAATGTTGTAAAAAGTACCCAGGCATGGGTTCTGTCAATAAAAAGTTATAATTATGAAAAAAAAACCTATGACTGTTAAAATGTTAAAATGGTGGCTATTGTGATTCTTCCTGTAATGTATAAAATAAATGTTAGCTCTTTAGTAATTTTATAACTGCTGATACCCTCCTTCCTCTAAGAATATAAATGACCTGACATTGCTTTGTGGAAAAGGTACATACACATATACACATTATTAATTTCCTGCTGGCTTCATATGTTGATATGAATTGTTAAACAAAAAGTCTTGAGTAAATATTAATCTGTTCAGTATAACTATAGAATTTTAAAGTTTAGAGATTTGTTCAGGAAAGTTGAGTTAAATCAGAAATTTTTCATGAATAAACCTAATGTCACAATGTCACCTTTGCTTTTTTTTCCCCATAAGGTCTACCATCTATGCTAGAGATGAGTTTCTAGGCTATGCCAATATTTCTCAGGGTCCAGCTAAGGCCATTAATAGACCCCAATCTTTATAAGAAGAGTTCTAATTAATTAGTCATTAGGTGTCAGACTACCCCCTTTTTTCTTCTCCCTATTTTACCTCCCTTCCCCCAAAGCGTTTTACTACTTAAAGATCCCTTAAAATTTGCATTTGGAGCAAAAGTTATTGATATTACTCTGCTTTCCCATCAACAACTAATTATCTCTTATTGGATGGTCTGTTACCTGATAGCTCCAGTGTAGACACCCCATTATTTTTAGAGAACAAGAAGCTGTTTCCTTCTAAAAGAATACAAGTTTGTCTTCTGTGGAAAATCTCATATCTAGCACTTAGCAAGAAGTGGTTAGTGATCTTTCCTCCCCCTTTTTGCCTTGGAATTAGATTATTTTACTTTCCAAGCCAAGGGTTCTATATTCCTTTTCCAATCCTTTATCTTTTTTTTTTTTTTTTGGTAAAATTAAAACTTGTCTCACAGTTGATTTTGCTTGAAAATAACATTTAATTAAACTTCATGATGACCCAGAGAGGTATCTTAACCACTTTAACTTCTTTTCTAGGAGAAAAATCAGTGTACAGTTTAAGTGCCGATAACACTTATTTGGCCATGGCATAAAAGCAAGCTGCTCAATCCATGCTAGTCATTACTTTTCATACTTTAGATTGATGAGTAGGATCAGCTCATATGGCTAACTTTCCTAAAGAACTTTCTTCATCTACTTAGCACTTGATTGTCACCTACTAATTCTGATACCTGTACCCATCATCTTCCTTTCTCCTGTCTTTTCAATATTATTCTGAGATTTTACTCTAATTTTTCTTAAGTTCTTTTCCTTTTGGTTTCCCACTGCTTCTTCTCTTCCTTTTAGTTCTCATTGGTTCTTATGCTTGAGTCCTTTATTTTCCCCAACAACTGTAATCGTTCACTGCACCTTAGGTGTCTTCCAAGATAAGTGCTGGGCCTTTCTCTTTCTATCCCTTCTCTTTTGGAAAGTTCATCAACTCCCACAGGTTCAAGGATCCTTTTTAGTCCAATGACTAAGGCTGTATATATAGTTTTAATCCTAGTCCTGAATCCATCCTGTTTTATTAAATGTCTTCTGATATCCTGAAGGTATCTTAAAGTCAACACATATAAAGCCATAACAAGATTTTGAGGGCAAGGGCTTTTTCATTTTTTGTCGTTATTTAGCATAGTGCCTGGCAAATAACTGAAATTTAATAAATACTTCCTGATTGATTTATTAATCATATTTTCCTTAAATCTTATCTCTCCTCTAAATTTCTGTAGTTCTGTAGAGCAGTACTTCTTAAACTTTTTTTTCATTCATGATCCCTTTTTACCCAAGAAATGTTATGTAACTCCAAGTATATATATATATATATATATATATATATATAATAGAGATATGAAGCAAACATTTATTAATAATAAATCATAATTTAGGACCCACATATTCCTTATGTGACTCCATATGGGGTCACACTCCACAGCTTAAGAAGCTTTATTGCAAAGGACACTACTGTGCCCCCAGTCATCAACAGAAAGATTTTCCTGATGCCCTACAGAGCTATGGATTTAGAGTTAGGAAGACTTGGATTCAAATATGGCCAAATATTTACCAACTGTGTAACCTGGGAAAGTTACTCAACTCTGTTCTGTCTCACCTTGCTCATTTGTAAAATGGGATAAAAAGAGTAAGTATCTCTTAAGGTTGCTATGAGGCTCAAATTTACATTTGTAAATTGCTTTTTAAAACAAAGTTCTATATAAATATTAACTTTCACTATCATTATTTATTTAAAATAACTTTGATTTGTTTTGCATATATGTTTTATATAAAGTATGTGAATAGTTTTATGTATACATACATATCTCACATATATATAGGTATATCTGTGTATATGTGCATATAATATAGACTTCCTGAAAGCAAGGACTCTCCTTTTTGTCTTTGTATCCTTAGCACTCATTGAAGTATTTCATATATGGAAGAAGCTTTTTAAAAATTTGTTGATTTGAATTGAATGTTGAGGTTTAATCAATATTAATTTATAATTAAATTATTTCATGCAAATAATTAGGCTTTTCCAAGATCCCTCTGTAGCACTGATAAGGACAAAGGAATATGAAAGAAATTTTCTATTTTCTTCCTACTTTGACTGCTAGTTACACAGAAACAGTTTCTGAGAGACTACAAGACAAAATAATATATGAAAATGTCTATCAATTTACAAAGGCCAAAATTCAGGGCAAAAATATCATAGGATACTATAGTCAAAATGCACGACTCTGTATTTTAAAGAAACAAATTGGCACTAAATTAATATTAACTATCTCTATGCAATCCATCAAAAACAGTATACTAAGTTCAGGTCAAATAAAACTTAACTTTATACTCATAAAAGTTATTTGAAAATAAATATTTGCTGTTTTATCCAAATACTCTTTTCCATTATTTTTTCTAATACTTGTTCTGTTATAAATGATGTTTTTGTAGTACTTTATTTTCTGACATTGACATTTCATACATCAACAAATAATTAAAGTGCTATCCATAAATGCAACATATATGCTTAATATATATATATATATATATATACATATATTCATTTACTTTTGGTTTTACTCTTCCTCTGTTAAGATTCTTCTTTTTTATTTTTCCTTATTCATAATAACTATTTTTAATTCCTTAGAAGCACAATAACATATAATATCCCATTACTTTTCTCACATAACTCAATCCAAAATATAACTGTTTAAAAATGACATTATATTATATTAATTACTCCTACTGTTACAAAACAAGACAAAACTGAAAGGCAGATTAAAGGTGACATCAGAGTTTGAGCAAAACAAAAGGAAAAGAAAAGTAATATTATATTGATTGGTTCTATCAGATAGTATTGATGGGTTATTTATCAAATAACAAAATGTTTTTTAAGATTTTGAATGATTATAAGTACTACATAAATCAGGGTACTTCAAGGTGATGAAAATCAGAAATCAATGCAAATCAATTCAGTTCGAGAGGAAATATTTAAATAGTTTTGTGGGCAATAGCTAACCACTTTTATTCAGTCTGTCCAAAAGCAGAACATTATCTTCTTTTCTAAATTAGATCATCATCCTGTCTTCCCTGTTTCTGTTAATGACTTCACTATTCTTCTCAGTACACAGATAAACCTCTTTAGACAATTATCTTTGATTTTTTTCTTTTTTCACCTCAACAACTAATTTCTTGCCAAGTCCTAGAGATGCTAATTCCAGAACTTGCACATTTATCTTTTTTTTTTCATTTCATCATAATTCAGTAAGTAACCCCTCCTTACTTATTTTGAGGGGGGTTTATTTAAAAATTTTTATTTTAATTTCCACATACTTAATAAAATTAAAAAATAGAAGTGTAAATGAAACTGGAAGTCTCTGTTATGTACAGCTTATTTTTCTTTTCAAATGTATAATAAATTCACCACCCTCAATTCCTCTGGTTTGGGCTTTCCTAATAGTGTTGTCTCATCTTGATCCTTTTAACACATAACTAGCTACCAGAGTAATATATAAGGACTATTGTGATCATATCTCCCTGTAGATCAGAAACTTTCCACTCCCTTCTTAGTGCTGATAGAGCAGAAAAACAAAAACACTAAACTCTTGAGCATAATATTCAAGGTTCTTAATCATTTGTTTTCAACCTAATTTTTCAGATTGATTTCTTACTACTTCCTGTCATATCCCAAGTTCTCCCATTACACTGGATTATCTATATCTACTATTTTGTAGATTCACTGCACACTTTTCTGCCTATAGGCCTTTGCCTTTGCTTTTTTTTTTTTTTTTGAATTCACAAAGCTTTTTAATACAACTCATTTGATACTTGCTATAAATACCTCCTTTTTAAGTGTTTAAAGAAATTGTGACTTGCTCAAGGTCACATACTCAGAAAACAACTCAGGCAAGATCAGAATCCTGGTTTTCCTGATGCCAACTCCATCCATTGTGTCATTCTTTTACTCCAAAGCATTATGGAATTACTAGAATTACGAGAATGTAATTACTAGAGACCTAACAGATTAAGTAACTTGCCCATAGTCATAAACCAATGGAAAATTTGAGTCATATTTGAATTTTCAATCTCTTGAACAGCATTTCATCCACATAATATTATGTTGCCTATATGGGAATAGTTATAAACATGCAATTATATGTTCTCCCACTTGGTGGGGGGGGAGAGAAGGCAATTGGATTACATGCATGAGGAAGCCCTAATGCCTTTGTCACATTGTTCTTTCCATCCAAAATGGCTTTCCCCTATCCAAATCATACTCCTACCTCACCATCCCCTCTCCTGTCAAAATATTAGCCATTCTTCAAGATATAATTCAGAAGCCACCTGTTCTATGACACTTTCACAGATTTACTCAAGGTCAAATATGATAACCACAATAAAATGTTATGAAAGTCAAGAGAGTGGTTATGTTATTTTTAGCTGTATGAATCTGTTTTTCCCTATACATAAAAGTATCTATTTTAAAATTTTGAAAGGTTGAACTCCTGGAAAACAGCCATCTTTTGCCTTTCTTTGCATCCTCAGTGCTTACTTAGCACAGTACCAGCCATTGCGTAGAAGCTTAGAATAAGTTTCTTGATAGACTAATAAATTTATGAGAAGTAATTCACAAACTCCCTCCATTATACCTTGGAAATCCATTGGCAAAATAAATAGCCTTATAGTTCACATGACCACTGTAATATCATGAGAAAAAACATTTTTTTCCACTTCTAAATGCTAAATCCCCTCACCAACAGCACCGGATTTTTATTAGTGAGAATGCTTAAATATGTCTTATGATTTCATTGAAATAGGGGCATTCTATTCAGGAAACTCTTCTTATATAAATTATAGTATAATTTATAATATTAGATCATTAGCAGGGGGAAATGACAGGTTAATTAAGAGACTTGCCCATAGTCACATAATCAGTATATGTCCCATGTGAAACTTGAAGCAATGTCTCTCTGATTTGAGGCTTGGTCTTTTTCCATTATTTCATTGACTCTTTCTTGGGCAAGAATATATGGTTCAATAATCATTCTATAATTAAGCATGATTCTTGTTTTAAGTATTCAGACATAGAAGTTCCAAAATATTCTACATTTAAAAATAATTATTATATGTAAAAACACATGACCTACCCATCAAATTCTTGAAGTTCACATTCCTTTAGCAGTGATAGAGCATGTCCTTCATATTCTGTTACTATTTTAAAAAAACACATGAAAATATTTTAAAAATTAAAATTAATGTATTTAACACCATTTAACTTGGTCTGGCACAATGTTATGATAAACATATGGTAAAACAATGTAACAAAATTTATTCTTGAATACATTTTAATCATGGGAAAAGACTGTCTGGTATTTCCCTGACTTTTAAAGATTTATGAAAAATACTATCTCATATTTATTCAACTGAAGAAATCATTTGGAGTTATTCCACAATTAGCAACATTCTAATTTGCCTTGCTGTTAGCCTATTTAGTAGTCCTAAATTAAGAAGCATTTACCTTATCTGTAAGAAAATTAGCACCAGTAGCATTTTGAAAAATAAGGCATGTTTAGTTACTATCTCACAGACAATATTAAATTATATGATTCTTATATTGATAAATTAGCTGAATTTTTCATTTATAAGATTAACATATTAAACAAAAATATGGAACTGATATACTATGAAGAAAAGTTGTATAAAGAATTGGAAAATAAAGTCAAAACCCAGGAACAATAGGCTCTAATGCAAGAAGGAGAAGGAAGAAAAGGAGGAGGAGGAAAGAAGAGGAGAGTGATGAAGGTGGTGCAAGTGTACACCAGTGTCTGTAGTCTCTAGAGGAAATGAATCTGTCACTCTACATTGCTGTTCCTATGGTTGTTGATGCCCTGTGTAGTATTGTAAATGCCAGCAAAGACACGATAAACTGGCATACTGCAGATGGCACAAAACATCATAACCACATTTAGCATTTTCCAGGGCAGCTTTGCCAGAAGAGACAGCCCAGCTGTATCCACTCATCAAAGATTTCTGCTGACTGACATGACACTTGCAGATGGATTTTTTGTGTAAGAATGTGCATCATTATATGCGAGATTACATTAATCTTTCATGCCTGTCTGTCCCTGGTGCCAGCATGATTCAAGTTTTTCCTACAATGTTTTTAGATATTGTTAAAAATTATTAGTCTTGGTGTCCAAAAGAATCATTCTGTATCCACCAGTATTACAGCATAATTCTCCCATGACTTAATCAAATAACATTGACCTATAGAAAAGTCTTCTAAATTAAAATATATAAGAATAAAAACAAGAGTGATATCAACTAGTTTTATTATTGAATATTAATAATATTTGAAGGTTACTTGAAATATGCAAGATAAAATTTATTATTAACTTACATTCACATTAAAATTACCTTAAATGCACACTATCACAATATAATTCAATATGATTAGTGCCACATTTGAGATGACAAAATATTATACGTAACCACAAGACAAAAATTCAAGGTAGGTTATCATGAAGAAACATACTACAACTTGCTATCTCCTCCCAAAAACATAACTTTATTAATAATTCAATTTTCTCAAATCCATTATAAAAAATTAGTTGCAGCATGAAGATGATATTTAAACTAACGGGGGAAAAGCTCAATGAAAAATATTGTTTTCTTACTTTGTTCTCTCAGGTAGAATTTTAATTCCAGGCAGATTAGAACATCATCAAATTCAACAGAACAATTTTGGAGATTACTACACTCAATTAATGTAAATTTTTACAAACAGAATTTTAGTACTCTGATAAAAGAGGGAAATGATCAAGTCAAACCAGTTGGTAATTATTTGGTGTGTCTAGTAAAAATCTTTGCTTCCTGATACATGTATTATTTAACCCATTATTATCTTTTGGTTAAATTCCTGTTTGCATTAAAATTATGTTATTGAATCTTAAGTGGCATACTGATTCGATGGGTTGTAGGCTGATTACTATGGATTTAAATAAATAATGAATATATATATATATATGTGTGTGTGTGTGTGTGTGTGTGTGTGTGTGTGTGTATGAAAGAGAGAGAGAGAGAGAGAGAGAGAGAGAGAGAGAGAGGCAGAGACAGAGACAAAAAGGGAACAAAACAGTATCCAGAAGCTAAGAAGCAGTGAGAAGTTGCAATCATATGGAAACCTAAGGAGGGTCTATGATATGTTTATGCGTTTATCATTTCCTTTTTATCAAATTAAAGTTCTGAGCATTAAGTCAAGTTAAGGTTACCTGCTTTTATATGACAAGCATCTATTTAATGATTTTTCCTTTCATCCTCCAAATCTTTTTTAAAAGGCTAGATTTGACTACAATACTTTCTAGCAGAAATTTATAAAGAACAGACAAACTTATTCAAATGATGTCATATTGTTGTGTGACAAAGTGCCATTGCACATTTTCTTGTTTCTGAAGTGATATTGTGAAACTGTCACTGTATTCTGTCTCTCTGACTACTAGGCTGAATAATCATCATGGTGAAGAGAATTGGTGCTCAGTAATGAGACCTGACATTCATTGAACACTTTTAATTTTGATGAAACATATTGGTTGTGATGATAATCATTTTGGAGGAATATAGATTATAAGCTAAAAGACAAAGGAATGAAGATAAAGCAGTAGTTTTATTATGTATACATTTTACACAATGAAACATTAGACCTTCCCCAAAGATAAAATAATAAAAAATGGAACTGTAAAGAACTAGTTATTAATTCTGATACTTCTCGAGTACCCCTTGTAACTCCTGACCAAGAAATACTGAAAACATTTAAGGAATTTCTGCCCCAAAAAGTGATTTAAAAATGAAATGAAATTCCTGCTACACACTGTAGCAATGATTCAGTGGAAACACCATTCTCAATAATGACCTGGCATCTATACTTTCATTAGCAACTAATGACTCTGTGACAACTGCTTATGGAAAAATAGAATGTCAGCCTACTAGTACTATTGCAAAGGGCACAACATGGAAAATGCCAGTTCTATTCAAAAAGACATCCCAACCAGGAAAAGAAGATGAATCCTTTGCATCTCTTCAGATTATGATTTTTGCAAAAAAAAATTAATTTTTTCTTTTTTTAACAAACAATCTAAGAATGTTTGAGATGCTTCATTATATATTATTTCATGCATTAGAATTGTCTTTGGAAATTTTTCAAGGCTTAGCCTGTTGTGTCCTGCTTTCTTCAAGTTGGGGAGAGAAAAAGTATCATTGCTTTCTAGAGCCCCCACACTAGGGTGATTAACATATACCTTCTTCCTAGTGGAGAAAGTGATGACGCCTAGGACTCCTAAGGATGGTGGGAAAATGGAGTCCATTTATTTCAAGGGCTTTCCCCTTTAAATAATGTAAGAAAAACAACATTGTGCATGTAGGACCACATAAACAACTTGCTATTGTATGTAGAATGCTACTTGGTATCACTCTTTCACCTGGTATCACTTTGCTTCAATCTCAACAAAGGTTGTCACCACCCCCTGACTTCTTATGAAGACCAAGAGCCCTTAGGGGAGATGGGGAGCTGAACCAGACATTGTTAGTAGGTTCCCTCTGGGCTGAAGAATCTTATACCTTACCCAGAGTTTCCCCACTGACTGTGACCCTCTACATTAGTTTTCTTTAGCTATTATCTTTTCTTCCATCATAAGAAACAAAACAAAATTGTGCATCACTAAATGAGGTTACTATACTACAAACCTTATGCATATTCTTTTAAAAGATGTAATCTACAAACTATTTACCCCATGAGCAATATTACTCAGCCCAATGTATATGAACATGAGTTCCTTTGAGCAGCCCTGCCAGTAAATGGGGATAACTAGGAAAGCAAGAATTAAGTGAATGTGTTAGAAATTAGTATTAATTCATTGAATCATCACCTTTAGAGTATTTAATATCTTAATCTGTGAGGCCAGTTGCAATTGCTTTACCTCTTGCAAATAATTTTAAGTGGCTGAGAGAATTAGAGCAAAATGTCTCGCACTCCATCTTGCTGGTCACACGATACAGAAATCCAATCCCACTGTGTTCATCTATTTCACTAAAGTTTAGACTCAGATGTGCAAGTTATGGCATTTTGGTATGCATCTTGAGCTCTTTTGGCCTTTGCAATATGTTTTTATTCCATTCCCTTCTACAGTTTGTGGTGGTCACCGAATAGTCTTGTGTTACTTGAATTTCCTTTCCTTTATATTTTGAAGTAGACACTTAGTACAGTGCCTGACACATAATAGATGCTTAATATATACTACCTGACTTAAAGATTTTATGTTTCTGAAATACTTGTGTACTACTAAATATATTTCTCATCACCTATAGAATTTGTTTATCATAAAATTGTTCAATTTAACCTTTATTTTTCTTGAGATCTGAAGCGTGATTTGTTTTTCCCCATAAAGGCAACTTCTTTCAGTGGATACTTTCTTTTGCAGAAGTTCTGAACAGTTTTTTTTCTTCTACATTATTATGCTCAAGATTTTAATTTGTCATTTATATTTATTCTGCTGGAAGGCCTAAGATCCATAAATAGTCTTCCTATATCATACTTAAAGATCAATGCACTTTGCTTATACAAAGATATTGTGCTAATTTAATGTTATTACCTTTTGCTTTTCTTCTATCAGATTTTGTTTTAATTCTGTATATTTCTGTTCTGAATTTTTTGTTCTCTTTAGCTTCTTTGAAGAGACTCATCATTGGAAATTCAAGATTTTCTATTCAGCTAATTTTTAAGTCATAGAGACTATAAATTCTGTTGTTGATGATTTCAAATAATTTTTTTCTTGTAAGTTTCTCATTACTCTCTTAGAGCATCTTTGATGCAGTTTTATGCTCACTTAAGAATCCTTGGGCTTCTGTGTTTCATCATGTTCTACTTCAACTTATTTTTTATTGCAATATTTAGAGATGCTTTTAGTATTTTAAATATCTTATAACTCATTGTCTATTCTACTTTTGTTGAATTCTCTATTGACTTATCATGCTCTATTTATGCTCCATGTTTCCTAACTAAAAGTTTTTCTTTCTGAGATCTCTGTTTCAGTATTTTTTTAATATTTATATTACTAAATTTCAGAATATCCTCTCTCCCTCTTTTGATATTGTTTACCATAAGGATTTGTGGGGACTTTCCTTTCATCTCAATCCCTGTCCCAAGAATATTCTGGCTTTGACAACACTGGCCATAATTGTATTCCATTCATCTTTTTTTCCCCCACAGAATCCTGCATCCTAGCTTCTTGTCCCAGTTTCTTCTTTATTCTCTGGATAGGCAGAGTCAATGTCAGTTCTTTTTGCAAGTTTAGGGAAGATTGAAATAGTTGTAATTGGTAGAGTTGAAGTTTCTATTCATGGAGAACAGCGATTTCTTCTACTTCTCCTTCAGTACCTGATTAGACAGAATTGACATACTTTGCTTATTTCAGCAAGATTCTGGAGAAAGGGCACATGTGAAAATTGTAATAAGACAGAAATATCTGACTTGGTCAAGTCTGTAGGTGATGTATCCAGCCTACTGGAGCATGGTAACTCATATCAAGGATGGAAACGATTTCATATTAATTAAGCACCTGGTCTTTGCTGGACACTTTACAAATATTATTTCATATGATCTTCCAAAAACATATGAAGCATATACTATTATGATTCATGTTTTAAAGTTGACAGATTTGGAAAAATCAAATGTCAAGTGATTTGCATAGGGTCACCCAGCTGATAAGTGCCTAAGATCAGATTTGATTTCAAAACTTCCTGAATTCGGAATTCAGGTCCAGTGTTCTATCTACAGTACCACTTAACTGCCTATTTGAGGCTAATTTATAGTTGTGAGACTCACAGAATGTTAATGATGATAATGATAATGATGATGATAACTAGAATTTATATCGCACTTTAATGTTTGGGAAGTGATTTACATATATTGCCTTATTTGATACTCATAATTGAACTATGAAGTTAATGCTATTACTATCCCTGTTTTACAAATAAAGAAATTGAAGCACACAGAATATAAGTGACTTTCCTAGGATTAATCCTCTAAGTAATGTCTGAAGCAAGATTCAAACTTAGATTCCAAATCCTAAACTCAAAATTCTTTCATAAATCTCCAATTGCCTAGCAAAGTGTAGTTTAAAAATCTTAATCATGGTGTATACTCTATATTTTGTGCCCAACCTTTCATTCCCTTTCACATGCAAGATACTTTAGCCAAATTGAACATCTCTGCTCATTCCTATTCCTAGAATGGGTTTCAAGTGCCACATTTGTACTGAAATCTTTCTGTTTTCTGGAGTCTAAAATCTGCCACTTCTGCCATGAGATTATTACTGTATATTAGAACTAAGCAATGTCTCTTGTCAAATTTCTTCTCTCACATTGCCTTTGCTCTCTTTCTTTGGATTTGACACGATCAACCTCATTTGGATGATGGGGAGGAAACAGCTATTTTGCCTATCCACTCAGAATAGGAAAAAGAATGTGAATTTAAATTGCTTAGGAGGTATTTATTTTAGAACTAATAAGAAAAACTCTGTGCTGTAAGATCTGAAATAGATTACTGAAGGAAGTTTTAGAAACTTTAAAACTAGGAATTTTTAATAATAAGAAAGATTATGTAACATCTTTCTAATATGGTTTAGAATATAACTTTCTATAAACATGTCATGAACTTGATAGCAGTTGGGAAAAGAAACACAGATCCTATGAAGAAATATTAAAAGGACAGACTTATTTAGTCAAGCAATGGGCAAAAGGCAATTTGTTATAGTAGAAATACATATATAACTTGCTGCTCCACTGTAATGATGTCCTGATACGTTTGAATCTATTACATTGTAGCATAGTACCCTAAAATGAACATTTGCATATAGGTGATCATAGAAGTCTAGCATTAGATGAAAGAATCTGTTGCATTGCCCATATGGGGATCCAAGATGCAAGCCTGAGTCATAGTACCAGGGAAAGAAGGAACACTAGTAAACTAGAGCTCACAATAAGAGGGAGTAGTAGAGGGGAATTGGTCACAGTTCCAGTGTAAAAATGAATACTTGAGGCAACTCATAGATCATACCACAGGCCAAGAGAACAGTGACTACACTCCTCCTTAGATCATTATCCCCTTGCTCACAGTCTCCCCTCCACCCCCCACCCCCGTCCCAAACTATTCTGAAAACAAAAACAAAAACCCCCGAAGCTTGGGACAGTGTCTCTTTTATCCCAGGAGCAGAACAAAACTTTAACATAAAGTTGGAAATTGAGAAATATACAGGAAAAATGAAAAACCAACTCCCCCAAAAGAACCTGAATATAGAATATTACTATAATATTTTTTTTTGGCCAGGGAAGATTCCTAGAAAACAGTGTCAAAATAGCTACACAAAAATATGTATTTCTTTGAGCCCCCCCAAAAAATTTTTGGAAGCATTCAAAATGGATTTTAGAAATCAAATAAGAGAGGTAGAGGAAAAACTGGAAAAAGAAATGAGAGTGATGGAGCAGCTAGCTGGTGCAATGGATAGAGCACCAACCCTGGAGTCAGGAGGACTGAATTCAAATTTGACTTCAGACACTCAATACTTACTACCAGTGTGACCCTGGGAAAGTCACTTAACCTCAATTGCCTCTCAAAAAAAGAAAGAAAAAAATGAGAGTGATGCCAGATAACTATGGAATAAAGAGACAGGAATATGGTAAATTTAGCACAAGAATTGCAAAAGGAGGTACAAAAATTCACTGGAAAAACAATCCTTAAAAAGTAAAATTTGCCAAATATAAAAAAAAGGCTTAAAAGCTCACTAAAAAATATAGCTTCATAAAATTTAAAATTGAGCAAGTAGACACTAACAACTCCATGAGGCATCAAACAATAAAACAAAATCAAAAGAATGACAAATAGAAGAAAATGTGAATTATTTCACTGGAAAAACAACTGAACTAGAAAATAGATCAAAGAGAGATAATTTTAAAAGTATTGGACTATTTGAAACCCATTATTTAAAAAATGAAATCAAATTATATTTCAAGAAATTGTTAAGGCAAACTTTCCTTATGTTTTAAAATCACAAGGTAAAATAGTCATTGAAAGTTTCTACCAATCATGTCCTGAGAGAGATTTAAAAATTGAAATTTCCAAGAATATTATAGCCACAGCCATATTTTCAAGGAGAATATCCTGCAAGCAGCCACAAAGAAACAATTCAAATATCATGGAACCGTAGGCAGGACAATGTAGGATTGAGCAGATCCTACCTTAAAGAGCTTGGAATATGATGTTCTGGAGGGCAGAAGAGCTAGGATCATAAGTAAGAATCACTTATCCAAGGGTGGAGTCAAGATGGCAGAGAGGATACATGCTTCATTCTGAACTCCCTTCTACCCTCACTTATCAATTATCTAATTCAGGTTCAGAAATAGTGCTTGACTGGTAAAACCCAGTAATATCGGGAGTACAGCAAATTACAACCTGAAGATAACTCGAAAGATCACCAGAAAAGGTTTGTGTTGATCAGGAGAGAGGAGGCTAGCACACTGAGCAGACCGGGGACAGGGTGCAGTCTCCACAAGTAGAAAATTTGCAGGGAGGACTATACCACAGGTTGTCTGCTCTGCTTTGGTTGCAAAGCAGTAGATCAGCAAAGAAGTTACACAAACGCCAAAGATAGAGTGTATTCCCAAACCCCAGAATTTAACAGGACCTGGCCACACCCACCCAGCACCAAGAGTGACTCAGCACAACCATAGCATAGATGCACAGCCACAGTCCACAGCATGGGGCTCTGCCCAGGACAGTGACACTTCAGCTGCTCAGTCACTCCTCCCAGGGTAACAGGGCTCTGCCCAGGGCAATTGCACTTCCTACATAGTGGGGCTCTGCCCAGGGCAGTCACACTTCCGCAGCAGCATGGCCATTCTTTGCAGCCCCTTTACAGGACAGCTATTGTCCATCTATCCCTGTCTGTACAGGAAGCTGAGAACCTCCTTGCCCTGAAGGCAGAACCTAAGGGTTTAAAAAAAATGTGTAAAAATGTCAAGCAAACTCTAACTATAGATAGCTTCCATATAGAAAGAAAGCAGATTTCCAACCCTGAGGAGACTAATAGCAGTCAATCTCCAGACAAAAGCCCAAAGGGGGATATAATCTGGTCTCCATTACACAAAGCTCTCCTAGAAGAAATTAGAAAAGATCTTAAAAGAGAACCAGAAAAAAAATGGAAAAAGGAAATAGAAGCTCTGCAAGAGAATATGGAAAAGGCATATAACTCATTAAAAGAAAGATTTGATAAAGTGGAAAAAGAAAACAATTTCCTGAAATGTGAGAGGGAAAAGGTAAAGAACAACCAGGGAAACAGAATTAGTGAACTGAAAAAGATGAATAACTCCCAAGAAAATAAAATTTGTGAATTGGAAAAGATAAAGAATTCCCAGGAAAGTAGGATTTGTGAATTAGAAAAAGGAAATAACTCATTAAAAATTAGAACTGAACAAATAGAAATGAATGATTCATTGAAACATCAAGAATCAGTTAAGCAAAACCAAAAAAATAGAAAAAATGTTAAATACCTACTTGGAAAAACAACAGACCTGGAAAATAGATCTAGAAGAGATAATGTGAGGATTATTGGACTTCCTGAAAATTATGATGAAAAAAGACGCTAGACACTATTTTATAGGAAATCATCAAAGAGAACTGCCCAGATGTAATAGAATCAGAAGGTAAAATAGGCATTGAAAGAATTCATCGAACACCTTCTGAAAGAGACCTTAAAATAAAAACTCCAAGGAATATTTTGGCTAAATTTCAGAACTATCACACTAAGGAAAAACATTACAAGCAGCCAGAAAAAAACAAATAAAATACTGCAGAGCCAAAATAAGGAATACTCAGGATCTAGCCACTTCCACATTAAAGAATCAAAGGGCCTGGAATATGATATTCCATAAGGCAAAATAACTTGTAATGCAGCCAAGAATAAACTACCCAGCTAAGCTGAACGTTTTCTTCCAGGGAAGAAGATGGACATTCAGTGAAACAGGTGAATTCCATTCAATCCTAATGAAAAAGCTAGAGCTAAACAAAAAAAAATTGACCTCCAAATAAGGGCTCAAGAGAAGTATAAAAGATAAAAAGAACTCCTGAGAACTGTATTTCTGTTATGGGCATACATAAAGAGTACATGTATAATTTGATTTTACTGTTATAATATAAAAAGGTAAGTAGAAGTGGAAAGGGGATTGTATTGGAAAAAAAGAAAAGGGGGAGATAAAAACAGGGAAATTACATCCCATGAAGAGGCAAAGGAAACATCATATCTGAGGGAATTAAGAGAGGGGGAGGAACATTGTGTGAATCTTACTCCCACCAGATTAGGATAAAAGAGAAAAAGTTAGACATATTTGGTTTGCAGAGAAACTTCTCTCACCTCATTAAAAAGTGGGAGAGGAAAAGAGAAAAGGAAGAGCAAGCTAAATAGAAGGGAAAGATATAAGAGAGGGAGAGGGACTCAAAGGGGATGGGAGGGATTCTAAAGAGGGAGAGCTGTGTGAGGCAAGTAATGCTCATAAGTTTAATACTGGGAAGAGGGGAAGAAAGGAAAGGAAAATAAAAGTATAATCTGAGGATAATAAGATGGCAGAAAATACAGAATTGGTAGTTTTAACAGTAAATGTGAATGGGATGAACTTTCCCATAAAGTGGAGGTGGATAGCAGACTGGATCAAAAGCCAGAATCCTACAATATATAGTTTGGAGGAAACACATTTAAAGCAGGGTGATACATACAGAGTAAAGGTAAAAGGCTGGAGCAGAATCTATTACACTTCAAGTGAAGTAAAAAAAGCAGGCGTAGCCATCCTTATCTCAAATCAAGCAAAAGCAAAAATTGAGCTAATTAAAAGAGATAAAGAAGAAAACTATAAAAAAGCATTTGATAAAAGACAACATCCATTCCTATTAAAAAACACTTGAAAGTATAGGAATAAATGGGCTTTTCCTTAAAATAGTCAGTCACATCTATTTAAAACCATCAGTAAGCATTATATGTAATGGGGATAAACTGGAACCATTCCCAATAAGATCAGGAGTGAATTAAGGTTGCTCACAATCACCATTACTATTCAATATTGTATTAGAAATGCAAGATTTAGCAATAAGTGTTGAGAAAGAGATTAAAAGAATTAGAGTAGGTAATGAGGAAACCAAATCATCACTCTTTGCAGATGATATGATGGTATACTTAGAGAACCCCAGAGATTCTACTAAAAAGCTGTTAGAAATAATCCACACTTTTAGAAAAGTTGCAAGATACAAAATAAACCCACATAAATCATCAGCATTCTTATATATCACTAACAAAATCCAACAGATAGAGATACAAAGAAAAATTCTATTTAAAGTAACTGCTGATAGTATAAAATATTTGGGAATCTATCTGCCAAGGGAAAGTCAGGAACTATATGAGCAAGACTACAAAACATTTTCCACATAAATAATGTCGGATCAAAACAATTGGAAAAATATTAAGTGCTCTTGGATAGGTAGAGTGAAAGTAATAAAGATAACAATACTACCTAAACTTTTCTGTTTATTTAGTGCTATACCAATCAGACTCCCAAAAAACTATTTTAATGACCTAGAAAAAATAACAACAAAATTCATCTGAAAGAACAAAAGGCCAAGACTTTCAAGGGAAGTAATGAAAAAAATCAAATGAAGGTAGCCTAGGTGTACCAGATTTAAAACTATATTATAAAGCAGTGGTCACTAAAGCCATTTGGTATTGGCTAAGAAATAGACTAGTTGATCATTGGATAGGTTAGGTTCACAGGACAAAATAATCAATAACTTTAATAATCTAGTGTTTGACAAACACAAAGACCCCAGCTTTTGGGATAAGAATGTTCTCTTTGACAAAAACTGCTGGGAAAATTGAAATTTAGTGGGAGAAACTATGCATGGATCCATCCTTAACACCATATACCAAGATAAGGTCAAAATGGATTCATGGTCTAGGCATAAAGAATGAGATTATAAATAAATTAGAAGAACATAGGATAGTTTACCTCTCAGACCTGTAGAGGAGCAAGAAATTTGTGATCAAAGAAGAACTAGAGATCATTACTGATCACAAAATAGAGAATTTTGATTATATCAAATTAAAAAGCTTTTATACAAACAAAATTAAAGCAGACAAGATTAGAAGGGAAGCAATATACTGGGAAGATATTTTTACAATCAAAAGTTCTGATAAAGGTCTCATTTCCAAAATATGTAGAGAATTGATTCTAATTTATAAGAAATCAAGCCAATCTCCAATTAAAAATGGTCAAAAGATATGAAGACAATTTTTGGATGAAGAAATAGAACCTATTTCTAGCCATATGAAAAGATGCTCCAAATCATTATTAATCAGAGAAATGCAAATTAAGAAAACTCTGAGATACTACTACATACTAGTCAAATTGGCTAGGATGACAGGAAAAGATAATACTGAATGTTGGAGGCAATATGGGAAAACTGGGATACTGATGCATTGTTGTTGAAATTGTGAATGAATCCAACCATTCTGGAGAGTAATCTGGAACTATGCTCAAAAAGTAATCAAACTGTACATACCCTTTGATCTAGCAGCATTACTACTGGGCTTATATCCCAAAGAGATCTAAAGAAGGAAGGGGACCTGTATGTGCAAAAATGTTTGTGGCAGCCCTTTTTGTAGTGGCTAGAAACTGGAAATTGAATGGATGCCCATCAATTGGAGAATGACTTAATAAGTTGTGGTTTATGAATGTCATAGAATATTATGGTTCTTTAAGAAATTACCGGCAGGATGATTTCAGAAAGCCTGGGGAGACTTTCATGAACTGATGCTGAGTGAAATGAGCAGGACCAGGAGATCATTATGTACTTCAACAACAATACTATATGATGATCAATTCTGATGGACGTGGCTTTCTTCAACAATGAGATAAACCAAATCAGTTCCATTTGTTCAATAATGAAGAGAACCAGCTACACCCAGTGAAAGAATTATGGGAAATGAATATGAACCACAACATAACATTTCTATTCCCTCTGTGTTTGTTCACTTGTATCTTTGATTTCCTTTTCAGGTTACTTTTACCTTATTTCTAAGTCCGATTTTTCTTACACAGCAAAATAACTGTATCAATATGCATATATATATATATCTGTATAGATATATAGATATATATATTGTATTTAACATATACTTTAATATATTTAACATGTATTGGTCTACCTGCCATCTAGGGAAGGGGGGTGGGGAGAAGGAGGGGGAAAGTTGGAACAGAAGGTTTTAAAAGGTTCAATGCTGAAAAATTACCCATTCATATATCTTGTAAATAAAGCTATAATAATAATAAAAGAATTAATGCAATTCATCATATTAAAAACCAAAACTTCTAAAAAAAGAATCACTTATCCAATGAAACAGTATAAATCTTCAGGGCAGGAGAGAATGAGTATTTAATGGAATAGAGGATTTTTATATATTCCTAATAAAAAGACCAGAGTTAAACAGAAAATCTGATTTTCAGATATGACTCAAGAAAAGCATAAAAATAAGCAGGAAAAAAAATCACAAGGTATTCCAGAAAGTTAAATGGTTTACAATTCTACATGGGAAGATGGCACCTAAAGTTTTTAAGAACTCTATCATTATTAAGGCATACACATATGGCACAGGAGAGAGTTACCTGAAGGAACAATTTTAAAAAGGGGGGACAAGAAAGAAGGATACACTGGGAATGGAGAAGTAGTATGGGATAAAATATCTCACATTATAAAAGGCCTAGACAACAATTGCGATGTCATAAAAAGCAAAAACAAAAATAGATCTAATTGAAAGAGATAAATAAGAAAACTACATCTTGCTAAAAGGTTCAATGAAATAATATCAATACGAAACTAAACACATATGTACCAAATGCTTAAATGAAGAAGTCAAACATGTTTAAAAAAAAGAAAGAAAGAAAGAAAGAAAGAAACACTAAAACTATATTGGTGAGGGATCTCAATTTCCCTCTTTCAGAAGTAAATAAACAAAAAATAAACAAGAAATTGAATACACCTTTTTTTTTTTTTTGCAACAGTACATGGCACCTAAACAAAAAAAAAAAAAAAATGACCATGTATTAGGGGGAAATTCCTCACAACCAAATGCAGAATAGTATATTAAATCATCCTCTTTGGCTCATAATACAATAAAAATCCCCATCAATAAAGGGTGAAGGAAGGATGGATTAAAGCTTGATTGGAAACAAAATATTCTAATTCCAAAGACTAAGTAAATCAAAGTAGAAGTAATGGGGAAAATCAATAATTTACACTAAAGAGAATGATAACAATGAAAGAACATACTGAAATTCTGGGGATATAACCAAAGCTGTATGTATGAAAACTTATATCTTTAAACATTTATATCAATAAAATAGAGAAAGAGCAGATCAATGAAATGAAGTCAACTAAAATATGTTGTTTTCAAGAAATATTGTAAAAATAAGACATATATACAAACAAAAAATAAAGATCAGGAGTACAATTTGTTATGTGAGAAAAGCAAGTTTTTTTCATAATTTCATACAAAGTAAAAAATAAAACTTAATCAAAACAGAAAATAAGGGGAAATATGTCAGACATATTAACCAATATTATTTTAGACCATCTAAAATAACTAGACAGCATAAAGTTAGAATATTGCTGTGGTATAGGAAATGATGACTTGGTTTAAAGAATATGGAAAGACTTCGACTTGTGAAAGTAGATGCTATTGAGTTTCAGAGAAACAGATGACAAGTGAAAATAAGCATAATACAATCTTACATATATGTGTATGAATGCATACATGTATATATGTGAATTATTATAGATATCTTATGTACATGTGTATGTCTGCATGTATATAGATGCATGTATATATATATATATATATGTTTAACTGTAACTTTCTTGGGAAGGGTGAGAGAGGAAAAATTTAAATTCAAAAGTGCACAGAAGAGAGTAAAAGAAAGCCTACAAGAAAACAAAAAGATGGATAGCTCTAAATATAATGCATAGTATTCTGTATAGTATTTATTATATGGGCTTTCTTGAAACAGAAATTGATTTTTTTATATTTTGAGTCCTCTCTTATGTTCAAGGGCTTTTTCTTATTATTTTGTATTTAAGCTTAAAAATTAAATAAAAAGAGTAAAAAGTCAATAAAAATAAAATCATGCATAAACTCTGCTCTAATACCACTACTCTGTCTATATGCCAAAGAGATATTTTTTAAAAAGGAAAAGAACCTATGTATTTAAAATGTTTGTAGCAGCTCTTTTTGTGGAGGCAAAGAGTTAGAAATTTAAGGGAAACCTATCAATTGGGAAATGGATGAACAAGTTATATTATATTATTTTGATGAAATACTATTGTGCTGTGAGAAATGATGAACAACATGGTTTCAGAACTAACTTGGAATGACTTACATTAATTGAGGCAAAGTAAAGTTCTTACCTAGAACTTAAAGTTCTTCTTAGAAGAACTTAGAACTTGGAATCAAGAAAATAGGAAAACATATTGTACAGGAAAATATATTATATAATGCTCAATTACAAATGACTTAGTTATTCTCACCATACAAAGATCCTAAACAATTACAAAGGACTTATGATGAAAAATGCTATCTCCTCTCAGACTATCAAAATAATATAAATATGATTTTTCCTTTTATTTTATTTTGGTCTGTGTTTCTTTCACAACATGATTAATATGGAAATACATTTTCCATGACTTCATGTATATAATCATATCAAATTGCCTGCCTTCTCAATAAGGGAGGGAGAGAGAATTTAAAACTCAAGTTTTTTAAAAGAATGTTTAAAATTGTGCATATAATAGAAAAATTAAAACTTTTAATTTTTAAAAACCACTTGAAGTCAGTTATATGTTTCCTGAGTTATCTCTTCTCTGGAGCGCAACATCTTACATCCTTTAAACAAATTCTCATATGGCAGAACCCCCCACACTTTTCCTTGATCCTTCCTAGCTTCCCATCCTTCTGGATGCTATGCAGTCAATCAATGTCTCTTATAACTGGACTTCCTGGAAATAAAGTTATAGTTTGACTATAGCATAGTAAAGCAATATTATCATCTCATTGAATCACCTCACTTGGAAACTAAAGTTTCACTTCATGCTAACTAAGAGTAAAAGAATTTTTCTGGCAACCATATCTAGCTTGCAATCTAAAGCCACTTGATCATTTTAAGACAAACAGGCTATTAAATTGTACAATCTCAACTTTCTACTTATGAAATCATCTTTTTGAACCTAACTGCAAAGTTATCTATGTATGTTATTTATGACCTGTTCACAATTAAACCAAGTTGATTCTTTGATTATATTGTTTCCTTTCCTAAGATATCCCTTATATATAAATGCAATTATACAATCAAAAATACAATGATCAAAGATAGTCATATCCTTGAATTTCCATATTAGATCTGAGATTCTCTTATCTGATCATAATCAGCTGTCATTCCACCTTCAATTCTTGTACCTACTCTGTTCTTTCCCCCTTGATGTGATCTTGCTTTGTGGTGAACCACTTCAATTCTATACTAAACTTTTTTTTTCCCCAAGTGCCATACCTTGCCCACTGATATTACTCAGCAAAATCTCAGCCTTAGGTCATTCCACAATCATTTGCTTTCATTTATACTCACATGCTACTGAATGCAGCTAAGGAAAATAACAAAGCCATAACAACTGAATCCTCTAAATGTTTTTGTTAAAAAATCCCAATTTTTAACATCTCCAATATGCCCCAGGGACCTTTATATTCTGCAAAATTTTATCAGCCTTGCAACTCACACTTCATCAGTACCGACTGTATCTTGGATCCCCCCACCCTCAAAAGGGTGTCAGAGAGCTTCTCTTAAAACCTTTACATTAAAATGCACCAAGCCAACTGTCTTCATTTCCCACCCAATTGCACTCCTTTGAATAGCTCAGTCATTCTCCAGGAATCTCTCCATCCGGAAGATCACTTCAATGCTGTAACTCAAACTTTACCAGAGCCCTCTGCCCTCTGGTGTCCCCCCTGATAGGAAAATCGAAAGATCTTCTTCCAAAACCACCATTTAAGGAGGGCACCCAGGATATCCCTCTCTTCCTTTTCCTACCTGATTTCACTTCTTCTGAACTTCTCCAACATTCCTGATCACTAAGTACCTTGCTTCCCCTATACTATCTTTTATTTTCCTTTTGTGTATTATATTCCTGCACCGTACTATAAACGTTGTAAGAACAGAAATTTTTATATTTGTACTCCAACAATTTGGCACAATTGCCTGTCACAGGCAATTGTTTATGCGCTGATTCACTAACTGGTTTGGGCTCCTCTACAAAATGAAGACATCAGGAGGAACTCAACAATGTTAGAAAGGGTGGAAAAGTCAACAATTTTCAGAGAAATTGCTTAGATAAAGAAAGACAAAGGAGTGGTTAGATGTGCCATGGCAAAGAATTCCCAGGTACTGAGGGAATTTCCTGGGTTAAGACCATATAGTTTGGCAGTAAGGGAGCCAGGAACTGTTGAAATAGGAACTAAATAGCAATACTAAAAATGGCTGGATCAAAAGATAAATCATAGAAACAAATAGACAAATGGAGTGTTTATCAAAGTAGTTTGAGAGGATAATTTTTTTCTTTAAACACTTTCATTAGCAAAATGTACCAAGAATAGATCAATGAATTGGATCTGAAACAAACCAACAGAAAACCATACAATATCAGCAAATCAAAACACCAATTAAGTATCAAAATGAAAATTCTGAAAAGCAAAGTAATTCAATAAGGAAAGCAAAAACATTTGGAAAAAATAATATTAATTAGGTCCTTTGTGAGAAAAACAAACTACACAAAAATCATTAGCTGATTTGATTTTTAAAAGAAAGAAAACTAGATGAGAAGGAATTCATAACAAATGGAAAGCAGTAAAATAATTAGAAATTATTTTGTCCAACTATATATCAATAAAACTGACAAATTATTTGAAATAGTTGAATATTCACAAAAAAAAAATAAAGTTCCCAGAATAACAGAATTAACAGACTGTAAATAGCCCAATTTCAGAAAAAAAAAAAAAGAAATTAAAACTCTCCTAAGTAAACTTCCAAAAGGAAAAAAGTCTGGGGCCAGAAGTATTTACAAGTCAGTTCTCTGATGTGATTCAATAAGCATTTATGAAGTCCCTCATATGTATCGGGCACAGTGCTAAGTGCTGGGTATACAAAAAAAAAAAAAAAAAAAAAAAGACAAAAGGCAAAAGGCAGTCTTCTGCCCTCAAGGAGTTTACAATCTAAGAAAAACTAATTCAAATACTATACAAGTTGTTTACAATGAAAGGAAAGGTCTTACTAACTTCCTTCTATAATATGAATATGAGCCTGATACTTAAATCATGGAAAGTCAATACAGAGAAAGAAACATAAAGATTAATATCATGGCATATGAATGCTAAAAATTTAAATAACATAGTAGCAAGAAGGGTATCAAATATCTAAAATATTATACATTTTGACTTTGTTGTATTTATGCCAGTAACTTACAGTGGGTTCGTTAGAAGTGAAAGCTAAATGTATAATATATTAATAATAAGAACCAAAAATGTAATTTATGTAATTAGAAGCAGAAAAAGCTTCTGAGAGAATGAAAAAGGCCAAAAAAATCAAAATAAAAAATAGGAATTAATAATCCTTTAGTTATTAGTTTAAGTGATATCTGTTTG
Source organism: Sarcophilus harrisii (assembly GCF_902635505.1). Taxonomy (NCBI): domain Eukaryota; kingdom Metazoa; phylum Chordata; class Mammalia; order Dasyuromorphia; family Dasyuridae; genus Sarcophilus; species Sarcophilus harrisii. Next base: position 389,769,985 of record NC_045428.1, on the reverse strand, counting down.
AAAACAAGGATCAACATTATATGTGATGAACATAAACTAAAAGCTTTCCCAATAAGAAAAGGAAGAAAAAACTAAGTATATTTATTGTCACCACAATTGTAAGATATAGTTCAAAAAATGCTAGTGATAACAATGTCAAGAAAGAAATAAAAGGAAGAAAAATAAATGGAGTAAATAAATTCATCACTTTTTGCAGATGATAATTTTTTCCCTTAGGGAACTCTAGATTCAACTAAAAATTAAATACTGAAAAAACTTCAGTATTATAAAATTTTTAAATAAATTTCCATAATCACTAGCATTTCTCACAACAAACCTAAGAGGAATCTATAAAATACATAATCCCATCAAAAACAACTATAGGATGTATAAAATATTTGAGAGTCTACCTGCAAAGACAATAACAGGAACTACATGAATATAATTATAAAACATGACAACATATTCTAAATTAATTTACTTAATTTTTGGCAAAAAATTAAAAATCAAGTGGATGGCGATAAGTAATAAAGAACCAATTATGACATCAATGCAATGGAATATTATTATCCTGCAAGAAAGAATAAATGTTATGATTTCAGAGAAACCTGGAAAGACATAAACTGATACATAATAAACTGAACAAGGAATAACAATTTACACAATATCAAAATTACAAAGAATAGCATCTTTGAAAAACTTGAGAACTATGATAAATAGATAATCAATAGATCAAGTACAATTTGAGAGGTCCAATGATGAAGCATATTTCCCACCCTATCAGAGATAATGGGCTAAATAGGCAAAATAGCAAAATAAAGTAAATTTTTTGGACATGACCAATGGTGGATTTTTTTTTTTTACTTAACTATGAATGTTTATTTTTTTAAAAAAAAGTTTTTGCTTTTCTTTTTTTGATTGTGGGAGAGAGAAAGGATAAGTATAGTTCCTCAAAAAAAAAAAAAGAGAGAGAGAATGTATATAAGCATGATAGCTTTATTAAATTTATTATATATTTTAAAGTGTATCATAAGATATATAGAAAAAGATGTTAAATTTATTTTGTACTCAAAAAGAAAATCAAACTCTAAATAATAGAAATCCACAATTTCACTTAACTATTCCCTCTTTTCACATTACAATATATGTAAACGTTACTTTTATTTGGTATGTGCTAAGTCCAGAATTTTCTTAAAAAGAAATTTACCATTTCTTTCAAGAATGATTTTAGAAATACCAATTGTTGAACTCTAATTTCTAATCTATCTTGCTATATTCTTCAATTTATATAATGATACAGTCCTCCCATTCATTTTGTTGTTTAGAATTCTTAACTGTATATTCTTCACATCCAGTTACAATATGATAAATATTAATGAAGTTGATATATTCGGCACTGTGTTACATTCTAAAGATACAAATAAGAAAAAGAAAGGCAGTCCCTGCCCTCAAGGAGCTTACAATCTAATAACAGAACACAGTACACAAAAAACTGAAGAAGACAGGAAGGGGATAGGATTGAGTAGCTTTCAGGGTAGCCAGCATGAGGGCATGAGGAGAAGCCAAAACCAAAATGAGTAACTCATGAGAAATGAAGAGATGGCTGGAAATACTGAATGTTCTATAAAGAAAGTATTGGGAGATTTTCCTTTTACTCTCCAGCATTATATGGATAGAGGCAATTGATGAAGTATGAATACCAAAACTAAAGTAATGTCCATAATGAAAAATTTTCTGGTGATGTTTATGGTGGGGGACAGGACATAGGGAAGGGAAAGAATGATGATGTTGAAGTGGAAACCAAGTAGTAGAAAGTAGTAGAAAAGTAATGTTCATTTTTATTTTTTCTTCTTCTTACTCTCAAACTCCCTCTCCACAAAGAAGATGAAAGATAAAAATGGTGTTCTTACTACTAACAAGTGATATTTTTCTGCTCCAAAGTTCCCCTTTTCTTCCTCTCAACCAGACAATAATAGGCTTTTACTCCTTATTTCCTTTTAATCTTTTCTTCACAACTTAATCTCCAAATCTAGAGATTTTGTTGCTTATTATTTCTCTCTCCCTCCTTTTTAACACTTTCCCATTTCTGTTTCCTCAGTAAATTTGATATTTTTTTTACTGAATTCTCTGTGTGTTTTAAACTCTCCTCTGTCAGACAAAAGGAAGGTAACATGTATTTGATGACTGTTTACTCCACTCACTTCTTCCAAATGTTAATAGCTTCTTGTTTCCTTGTGTCCCTCCAGCAACTACTTGAAATTAAGTGATATTTCTCTTCTCTCCCATTTCTTCCCTAGTGTATTATGTTTTTCTTTCCCTTTCTTAGTTGTAACTATTTATCTTCTTTTGAAACATCATCCTCTAGGCTTTCTTTTTCTTTATGGTGATAACTTTCAAAACTTATGTAATAATGGATACAGTTCTTTGGTATTTGAACTCTTTGTATCTGCTTACAGTATATTTTCTTTATCTTGGTAACTCTGGATTTGAGGCTATAGTACTCCTTGGAGCATTTACTTTAGTGTTTCTTTCAGGAGGACGCAGGTGGATCTTTTTTGTCTGCTTGCTTTGGTTTTGTTTTGTTCTCTGATTCTAATAGGTCTGAGAAGTTTTAATGTACAATCTTTTTGAAATGTGGTATCCAACATTTTTTTTCTTTTTAGTTTTCAGGTAGTGTAGTGATTTTTAGATTAGTTTTCTTTTGATATGTTTTCTAGATCAGTTCCTTTGATAGGAGATATTTTAAACATTTTAATCTATTTTTTTCAGTATTTTGATTGATTTTATCTCATGAAATAACTGATTTTTCTTCCATCCTATTTTCAGGGAGTCTGCTACTAGGTTAAATTTTTGTACTTCCTGTAATGAGCTTTTCATTTTCTTTCCATTTTTACACTAAGGATTTAATTTCATTTAAAATGTTTTAGCTCTTCCTGGAAATCCATTAGACCTTGTGACCACACCATATGAGATTGCCTAGAGTCACTGTGAAATTTCTCTTTCTCTAGGGCTTGTATCCTAGAGATACAAAGTGTTCTGAAAAATAACATTTCTTTATCATCAGTTTACTTTTCTATTTACTCCTATATCCAACTTTACTTCATGAATTGAATTTTTGGGGTGATCAGAGCAAGTTCAGACTATTCTAGTTGTTGTTGTTGTTGTTTGTCATTTGTTTTCAAAGAGAACCATGGTGTCAGGGAGGTGATACTAGGACAAGCAGATGGATTGGATTTAGGTGAGGCAGGACTGTGCAAGATCACTTTCCTCATTTTCTCCTGCAGAGCCATCTGGGTCCAATGGCAAGATATAGATCAAGATGACTAGCAATGACCCTGGATGAAATGATAGATTTTGGCCTTTTTAAGCTAAGTCTTCAACAGCTCTCAGTTTCACTGAGGCTACATTCATTTAGTAATTAAGACGAGGTAGCAATTAAGGCAAATAATCTCCTCTTTCACCCTAGTTCAAAAATTATCTAGATAAATGAATGAATGAATGAATGAATGAATGAATCTGGGAGGGGAAGACCCTAGGGTTTCTTGGATGGGATGATGAGCATCTGTTTGGTCCAAAGGTACATTCTCTTCTTCTGGTGTTTATTACAAAGTACTAGCGGGTATGAAATTCACCTATAACTTTTCCCAGGTTTTCAGGTGTAGTTAAGTCAACTTGGTGTAAACTTTCATACCCCTAAGAGTATATGAAATGATTGTTGTCCTCTTGGTAGAATTTTTATTATTTTATTCACTTCAGTCCCCATATCCAAGTTGAAAGTTTTGTAGATATTTAATGAATCTGGAACTTCCTTGTTTGAGAATTTGTCTCGACTTTCCTTGCCTGAAGTTTGCTTCTCTACCTAGGAGCTTCCTAGTTGAAACATTATAAAATTGTTGGAAATGAAAGGCCTTTGAGCACTGAATTTCCCTCAATCTGGCTCTTCTGATTGGGACTACTTTTTGGGGTCATCAGACACTAAATGTGGAAATGTTCCCTTTCAGCCAAGGTCAATTGAAAACATTCACTGTAATTTCTATCCTTGTTGCCTAAACATTTAATACACTACTCAATCCAAAAGAGACATAGCACATAGAAGGAGCTTAATAAATGTTTAGTTAATAAATAATTATTTGATCTGGTGGTCTTTTATATTTATGGCAAAGTAAAAGGCAAGTTCTTTAGATTCTATGGTATGAAAGGGTTAGAGCATGCAACAAATAAAAAAAATTCAAAGAAGAAATGTAATGAAGATGTCATCAGCTTTGAAAGAAGCATAATATTTGAAAGGACAAGAGGATACATTTATATGTGTACCTCTTAATTTCATTTCATTTCTAAGCGTTAAAGACATTCTCAAAAATTTAAGCTTCAGAGAAGATGCTGATCTGCATGGGTAGTGGTAGTTCCCTCAGCAAAGTTCCTATTATCAGTTAAAATCATGTGTTTAGATCCTTATCTCTAATACAAAAACACACATAGACATAGATCCATGTGTATATATGCATACATATATATATATAAATATGTGTATGAATATATGTATAAGTATATGCACACAAACACACAAACACACAAATCCACTTACACAGATACACGTGCATATGTGTGTTTCTCTATGTATTCAAGTACCTTTGTATATGTTTCTACATTTAGCACTTTAAGCAAATATAATTATGTACTCTGATGTTATTCAGTCATGACTGACTGCAAATAATGCCATTTGGGGTTTTCTTGATAAAGACATTAGAGTAGATTCCCATTTCCTTCTCCAACTCATTTTCCAGATTAAAAAAAAAAAAAAAAAGGAGCCTAATTGGGTAAAGTAACTAGAAAGTATCTGAGGCCAGATTTGAACTCAGGAAGATGAGTTTTCCTGACCCCAAGTCTATACACTATCCTACCCAGTTGCCCATGTACTCTGTTAATCAACACTAAATATTTTTATCAGTTATATATCCTTATTTTAACCATGAACTTTTTTCTGGAAGAGGAATTAATATGCCTAGGCCCATGTACCAATCTACATATCACCAAATTCACAGTTAAGCATATACTGCAACATGGAGAAAGCAATATAATGAAACAGAGTTACTTCTGGCCATGGAAACAGAAGATATGGTGGAAACTTCAATTCCCATCCTTTCTACTTGCTTCTTTGGCAAATTCTTTGTTTTTTTAAAGCTCCATAATCTCAATTTCAAAACAAGGGTGACAAAATTTATAAGATCTATCTTGCAATGAAGTTGTGCTCTATTCCACTATCTGAAATAAGCAATTAAATACTCACTTTTGACCTAACCAGTAGGGGTCAGAATCAGAACAAAAACAATGGAAGGAAAGCATTCCATGGAAGGCCATCATACATACACTTTTCAGTTAATCAGCTAGGTTGTCAAACTTTAAAAATAATTCACATGTAAAAAAGTCACTTACATGCCTAAAGTTATATTTCACTTTAACAATGATGAATTTTGGGGGTAGAAAGAATCTCAATTCTTTCTTTTAAAAAATGTATTAATATGACATAATAAAATGTTTCACAAACAAATAAAATTATATTACTTTAATTAAAAAATATGATTTTAAAAGGTCAGGCTTCCAAAATTCTATTTTAATAATGATTAGGAATAAATTCAAGTGACCCTGATTGATTGTGTAAATTTTTTATGAATGAAATTCTTAAAATCACTTACTTGTTACGTCCGTCTTTATTTCTGCAAGCTTCAAAAGAGGTTCAACGTGTTCATAATAGATATGGGCAGCTTCTTTTTTGTGACTCTGTGGGTTTATAAGTACTTTTAAGGATTTGGGACGGTTTGAAAATTCTGAAAGAAAAATGTAAAAACTTTACATTTTAAAGACAGTGCCTTGACATTTTAATTTTAATTTTTAAATATCTACCCACTTATAAAGAATATAGCTAGAAAGTTGTAGACAGATTAAAAATTGTTAATTATCTATTTTTAGAATGAATTTTTAACATTTTCTGGACTCCAATGCTATGTCAGCAGATTTACTTTTAATTAGCTAGCCTGATAAAGATAATTCAAAACTGCTTTTGTAAATATAAATAAGTATGTATTTTCCCATTCATATATAACATGTTAAATGTTTCTTGAACTTTAGTTTCTAGAGAAAAGCAGTGAACCATAGCATATATACTTATCCATTTCCTCTCCCTAAATAAATATGTTCATTATCTGAATTGGACACCTTACCCACCCTGAGGCTGCTGACGCCCTGACCTACTAATGAGTTCAGGGTTAAATAAAACAAGTAAGGATGAGTCAGTGCAAAAGCACCTATGGAAATATATTTTAGTAAAGGAGAGGAAGGTTTTAGGTCACAGCTTAAACCTGAAAAAAAGAGACCAAGGAAGAAAAAAATATTCTGTTGGGAATTAAATAGGAAACACCTCTCAGCAGGGATTTGATGATAGTGCTACCTCACAGTTGGCGCTGAGATTTGATACTGCAATTTTCTGGGTCTGCAAGATGCTTATCACTTAAGACACAGCTGGAGCAGGTGCAAAGCAAATTTTCTGTTGTTAGTCAGGGTCAGGAAGAAAAGGCAAGCTACAGAAAGTCAAAAACTAGTTCTGTTTTAGCACTACTGCATAAGAAAACTATTTTTTGATTTACACTGTCTTTTTGGAAATAAGACAGTTTTATGGATTTTAATAATAGCATTACCAAAGATTTAAATTAAAATGTCCATCACACCAATGTCATATTTTGAATAGCCCAGGAGTCTGCTCATCCTTATCCTCATTTTTCTTCTCTGATGTGAAATTTTCCAATAGTATAGATTTCTTTCAACTTCAGAGATCCAAAACAAAAGATGAGGATGGTGAAATTATTTTTAAGATAAAAGTTCTTCAAATATATAAAAGCACTAACATTTTGGATATTAAATAAATAAATAAATTGTCCTCAGGCACAAATTGGACCAGTCATTAAGAATTATTTTTTTTAATGAAGGATCCCTACAAAAGAACAAAAACACATTCAACTAAAATAATGTATGATTAAAGTTAATGCTTAACTTTTAAAAAGAGACATTTTTAAATGATAGTAGAGAATAACCCTGTATTTCTCAAAACTTATGATGAAAATAAAAAACATAAATATTTAAATTATACACTATATATTAAAAACTACATAGTACAATACCAAAAAAAACAGATTTGAAGTCAGAGCTGAGTTTATATTCTAACTCTGCTACTTAAACTAATTCAATAGGTATTTATGAGCATCTACTATGAGCTAAGGTAATAGGCCCTGACCAAAAAAAAAAAAAAAAAAAAAAAAAAAGCTTGTTCTACTCTGGGGCAGAGGGAGGAGAGAGAGTATATAAATAGACAAAAATCTTCTTAAATTGTAGGTCATGAGTCCATATGGGACACATAATAATATGGGGATTGCAAAATTATGGTTTATTATCAGTAAATATTTGATTTATTATTTTATATATCTATATACCCAGAGTATATATAGGGTATATATAATTTATATTTTATAAAATTTATAAATTTATATATATTTATCAGGTATAAAAACTTATCAGGGGAAAATGGATCATAAATGGAAAAAGATTAAGAAGTCTTAAGTTAGATGATGCTGAAGGAAAGAGAAGAATATGGGAGAAGAGACAGAGAGAGAAAAGAGAGACAGAGGCAGAGATAACAAGAAATAGAGAAATGGAGATATAAATAGTCAGATATAATTAAATAGAAATACAAAATAGATACAGAGCAAATGCCAAAGGGGGTCACAAATCTAATAGCAAGGGCAGTTTGTTCATAATATAATGGGAGTGACAGAATAAGTAGGAGTGGAATATGTGAACATGGAAGGGATTCAGGTGAAGATTGAGTGGAACTGACTACTAAGATTGAAAACTTCCATCAAAGCCAGTATACAACATGAAATCACAGGGATTCTAAGTGGAGAGACCAGCAAGTAGCAGATGGTTGTAGTGGATGGATGTACTACTTACAGTAGTGTGTGTGACCACGTCTTGACCTCAGTTCCTTAGTTGATAAATGAAAGAGCTGAACTAGAGTTCCTACAATTCCTTCTGGCTGGAAATCCTATTGCTGAAGTTATATGCAAAGGACTAAATGGTCACCATGAGCACTGATCTTTTTTCCCCCCTGAGGCAGTTGGGATTAAGTGACTTGCCCAGGATCACACAGCTAGGAAATGTTAAGTATCTGATGTCATATTTGAACTCAGGTCCTCCTAACTTCAGAGTCAGTGTTCTATCTACTGTGCCACCAGCTGTCCCCAATGAACACTGATTGTTATTGACTCAGTTTAGGAAATTTTAATTGAATTTTTTCTCAAAAGAGTTCAAAGTATTAATTCTTATTTTTTTTAAAGCAAATCACCCAGGACAAAAGCATCAGAGGGCTAAGAAACAAAACTGGTATAAAAGTATTAAAACATAATATGATGCATCTGCTATAATATGATACATCTTTGAAAGACAAAGTCTTTCAAAGAAAATTATCCCACTTAACAATTAAAAAGTTCTTTGATTCGTTCTATTTTTGATTTCAAAGATTTGCTTCAAACCTCAGGAGCTTTTCTTCTAGAGAAATATTTCTTGCATTCCTTCAGAAAGAGGCACATTTTGATGGTAATAAGGAAGAAAATGATAGTACCATCTTTCTACAGATGTCCAAAATATTTGTAATTATTTTTTCCTTCTATCTATAATCATCTGGGGCAACAAGTGGCCTTCATTAGAAATGTTAAGTCATAGGAGAGAAATTTTGAGTTATAAAGGTTTTTCTGTCCCTGTCCTATAAAGCTACAATATAGATAATTTATTTTTTAGAACTTCTTCAGTTATACTGTATGTAGAACACAACAAACAATGTGGCAGAGCAAAACCTTAATCAGAAATTTCAAATAATAATGTCCTCTCTGTCTGTGGCATACAAATCATTTTAAAGTTAAAGATAGAAAAGTATGTATATGATAGGATCAAAGTGAATTTAACTTAATCTGTCCTGCAATCTAAATCTATAATTATGTACAGTGATCTTTTTTTATATAGATGATGATTGGCTTAAAACCTATATTCAAAAGTTCCAGAATAATTAAATTATATTTACTGTACTATACTTAATAAGCCAGGAAAATGAATTTATTGGTTCTAGAAAGACTGGAAAGTAATTGGGAGGATGGAAAGAGACCTTTAAAAGTTATACTTAACCACAAAAACAAATTGATAAAAATTCTCCATTCTCCAGCTTTCCTGGTAAGTCAAGGTTTTCCTATACTTGAATCAAAAACATTATTTTAATTACATTTGCCATTTTCTATTTTTATTTTCTTAAAAAGTTCCATTAATGTAGAAAATAGACATAGAATTGATATGCTTTAATCAGCAATTAGTTGATGATTTTCAGTATATAGAGACTTTTTGTATGAGGTAAAATTTGTAGAATTGTAAATGAAACAAATTCTCAAAAATGAATTTAATTTTTTTCAAATAAGTATAAGCCAAAAATATAAATGATTTATTGAATTCTAGTACATATGCCAATGAAGCATCAAAAAATCATGTGTTTGTCACAAAGTTAGCTTACTTGGTCATAAAAGAACTTCAGAACAAGCGAACTTGTTTTGTATGAATCATGAAATTTAGAGAAATGAATCAAGGCTCTCAAACAAGTATTTGCATATGAAGCCTAAAATATTACAATACTTGAAGATTTTTCTTTAACTTATTTGAGTTTATCCACGATATTGAGCAAAACACTTAAGTGAGAGGTCTTCAGCTCTTCATTTATTTCCTGAAAAAGCTAGAAATATATCAAGTAAAAGAACAACAAAAACTAAAGTGAGGAGAAAGGAAGGAAATACCCACAAAATAAATTAGTAGAGAGATTGAAAAATATGATCAAGGAATGAAAAGTTCTTAATAGTGTTATGTGCCAAGCTCTAGCAAAAGAAAAAGGACTAAATGTCTTCTCAAGAGACTTGCATTCTAATGGGAATGACAATAAGAATATAATTAAGAAAGTATATAACATATACAAAATATATAGGAAATAGTTTGGAGAAAGAAAGTACTGCCAGATGGGGAGGCTTCATTTGCAGGTGTTTGGGCTGCCTTTTAAAAGAATCAAGGCATTCCAACAGTTTGGGGTTGATGAGGAAACACATTAAAGGCATGGAAGCCAATAACTGCAAAAATACATGACTATATTCTTAGAATATAGTAGAGTGTAATAAAAAAGATTATAATGGAAGGAAGGTTCCATATATGGAGAACTTTAAATATTAAACAGAAATGAAAATGTTATCCAATATGCAATAGGGAAGTTCTTGTATCTACTGGATAGAGATAATATGAACAGACTTCTAATTTGGGAAAATCATTGTATAGAGTATATACTGCAGTAGGGAGAGGCTTAATATAAGGTGACAAAACAGAAGGTTATTAAAAAATAGTTTGGGAAAATAATGATGAGCCCTTGAAGAAAGGTGGCGGCTAGGAAAGTGAAGTAGAGGGGAGAGATATCAGATATATTGGAGAGAAATAAAGCATAAGATCTGGAAATTTGTGGATAAGAATATACCAAAAGAATTTAATTATTTTAATTAACTTTTGACTAATTAGTTGAGAAGAGATTACTTCTAAAATAGAATCCCTCCCAAAAAGGATTCATTTGCTCACAAACTTAAAGAGTAGTTAGAAGTTCAATGGGGAAAAAACTGAAAGGAAAAATAAATCATGAATTTAGAAATTTTAATGAAAAATTTAAAATAATTGTTGACTGAGCAAAACATAAAACTTTAAGCAAAAGAGTGAAGGTATTTAATGGAGAAGAATGCAAACATTCAATGATTCAATAAAATTTATTAAAGCAAAATCAAAAGACAACAAAATTGAAAGAAAAATTTGTATGAACAAAAATAATTGATCCAAAAGAAAAGGATTGGAGAAAGAAACAAAGAATTATTGCTCTCCCAGGAATGAATGATGAAACCAAATGTTTATACTCTGATTTTTTTAGGAAATCATAAAATATTGCCCAGAAATATTGGAAACTAGGTCAAATGCAAATTGATATTCATAAATGATCACTAGTTATCAATAAAATATCACTAGAGATAAATCTTAGATTTAACTCCTCCAAGGTCAAGAGCTCAAAAGTTTTTGGGGGAGTAGAGGGATCCCTTATAACCCTTTCACAATTAATCAGTCTAACATAAAGAGAGGTCTTAAAGCAGAGAGGATTTTAGAATCCACGAGAATAGTAAAGGTAGTACTTGAAAGTAATAAAATGCTTTAAGTTTCCCTGCCTTAGCATCCTTATAACCTTCACCATAGATGATGGACCTTGCTGATCTCTATTTGTACCAATCCTATTTCAGAGTAAGCAGTAAAGCCAGTGAAAAAGACACAGTATCTCTGAGCCTTTTTAAATGAAAAAAAAAAAAATGGCAGAAAGAACATGTTCTACAAGGATACCATAGGAAAAAATATCAGAGTGATTAAGATAGAGAAAATCTGACAAAAAAAGAAATACGAGCCTTAGTTTGAAGAGATCCATCTCAGTGAATAAACACTATGCAACAAAGGAAATTGAGGCAAATCTCAAGAATAAGAAAAACAAATTCTTTAATCCCTCTCAAATGACAATGGAACAACTATAAGAAGCAATTTACTAAAGAGTGAAAAAATTAAGAAGAGAAATGAGGGCTCTAGAGGAAAAACCCCCTCAGCAATTTAAGTGGAAACTAAGAGTTAAAACAAGATAAAGTAATCTTTCGATATAAATAGATTATCCTAAAAATATGATAGAATCAAAATGCAAAAATGCACAAACACAAAAATAATAGAATAAAGATTTTAAAACAAGATTTGAAGAATACATGAGAACTCTATAACACAATTATACTAAACTTGAAGTTAAAATATAAAGTGATATAACCATTATTAAATATTTTCCATAGAATATTATGAAAAAAAATCTGAGCACCATACTCCAAGAGATAATATAGAAAAATTACCCCAAAATAATGGAAGCAGATAGCAAAATATATAATAAAAGGATCCACAGAACACCAAAAGAAAGATATCAAGTTTAACTCATCAAGACACATAGGAGTCAGATTTCTGAATTACCACAAAAGATGAAATATTATATAGATGAAAAGAGAAAAAAAATCCTCAGATCTAACTGAAAGAATTAGAAATTACGGTTTTCAGCTTGCAAACTTACAAAATACCTAAACAAATTTTCAGAAACCAGTGAAAAACCAAGAATTGAAATCTTTGCTTTCAGCACATAGTGGAAGAATTTCTGATTGATATTCATATATATGCATGTGTATATGTATAAATATATTTATATATGCATATGTGTGTACTTACTTTCACATACTAACAGTGAGAAGACAAAGAGCACTAATGAGTTAACAAGTATAAGAAGTAAAATATATAATAGGAAAAGTCAGGAGAGTAGAAAATTGATTTAATAGTTCAAATATCAAAATCTATTTTTTCACTAGTAAATCAATACTAAAGATGTTAGAAAAATATGGAAGAATGCCTGTCCAATGAGGGAGCAGAGAATGAAACAAGGAGGGATTATTTCAAAAAAATAAGCAATGATGGAAAAAATAAAAATAGAATTGGTCCCACAAATTAGGATTACACAATAGTTCCCACTGCAAACAGTTTTCTCCATCAATAATTAGGTTTCTTGAAAAATCTAGAGAATCCCATAAGGGGTTAGGGATAAGACAGAAAGTAGAAAAAAATTACAATGGGAAAATACTAATTTAATGTCATTGAAATAGAAGAATGGATAAATTACAAACTCTTTGAAATTAGACAGAGTAAGAGAATAGCAAGGAGATGATCAGATTTATATTTGTAAAATCAAGTTTTGACTTTTAAAAGGAGGTAAATTTGTATTATATGCATGTATACATTATATTATATAGAGAGAGACACAAAGATATATAGTTTTTGAGGGTTACATAAACATAGACATAGATGATGTGATATTGGGAAAGTTTTTTTTTCTTTCAGTGCTTCAAGGCAAGGCTCTTGCCTATAAATTTCAGAGTTGGGATACATTTACAACAATAAAGAGAATTTCTTCACTGCTTCCCTTAAACCGAGCTATTTTAAAAAGCTAAAAAAATATGATATATGAACAGAATGGAATATTATTTTACAGTAAAAAAATGATGAAGGACATTTGGAGAAACGAAGGAAATATATGAAGCTGGTATGAAGAAAAATTAGGAAGATACTAAACAAAAATGTAAACATGTATAACCAAAAATGTTTTACATGTAATTGAAGAAAATTAAAAATTTTAAAATAAAATAAAATAATTAAAAATTAAAAAATGTAAACAGACCATCATTAACATAAATGAAAAATTCACTAAGTGGTAACTGAACTTCAGATAACAGAAAAATCAATCAAAGCCATGAAATATTGATAAGGAAACCTACTTCTTCCTCAAAACAGAGAGGTAGGAGATAAAGACAGAATGTTCAATGTACTGTCAGACAAGGTTTCCATTTAAAACTTTTTTAATGCTTAATTGTTTTACTTTGTCATAAGAGAGGATTTATTCTGAGGGTCAGATGGGAAATGGTTGATATAAAGATAAAAAGCTTCAATAAAATATATATTTTTAAATTTCAAAGATACATAGGCCCTCCAAAAAATACGAGCACATAACTTTTATAAAAGATTAATTTGCAAAAATCTGTAGGGATATGAATTGAATCCATATAAAATTGAGAGTTGTTACCTAATAGAGAAAAAAGGCAATCAATAATTTTCAAAAAAATTGCAAAATATCAATAACTACCTAAAAAATTCAAAATGATAATTATAGAAATGAAAAATCAAACAATAGAAAATAACAATTCATAATCATCATATTTAACATGATAAAAGATGGAAAACATTATCAGATTGGATATCAGAAGATACTCCAGTAATTTAATGCTGGTAGAACTGTGGATTGATTTAATACTGTGAAATTTTACAATAGTTAATAAATTGTTCATATCCTTTTGTTCTTCCAGAGACTCAACTACTTAAGCTGTATCTGTAGGAACTTACTGATGGTTAAAAAAAATAGCCATTCTAAGAAAATATCTACAGCAGCATTATTAGTGATCATTAAAAGCTAGTTTACAAAATAAGCGATGAATAATTGAAGAATGGCTGAACAGAATATTGTATGGGACTGCCATAGAATGTAACTATATCATATGGAATAACAAATGCAGAACCAAAATATTGAAAGACTATTAAGAATCAATATACAGAATAAGAAAATAGCATCAAAAGAACAAAATTGCAGTCATTAAGATGATGTAAGAGAGCCAACACTGGAAAGAAATAAAATTGTTCAGATATAATGCCAATATAAAATTATCTAAGCTAAAGAATATATCTTTCCTTTCTTCATTTGATATTTTTTTAGAACTTACTCTGTGTGTGTGTATATATATATGTGTGTGTGTGTGTGTGCATACATATGTGTTAAAGGGGTGACTTTGTATTTGATGGGAAGTATCTGTTTTGTCAAAATAAAATTATTTATTCATTAGAGTTTATAAAATTATTTATCTATTAAACTTAGTTTTTGTTTAAAGGGACTAACTCCTTTCTTCCATTTTCATGCTTCATACAAAATAAAAATAGTAATTGCATGAGATTAGAAATCTTTTTAGAAATTTCCTAAATTTAAGTCTCATGTAGCAACCATTGGCCTTTTTTTTCCTCTGGAACTAAAAGAAATCAAAGTGAGTCATTTGAATTCATCTAAAACGCACGAGTTAAATATAAAGAGTCATATGTTCCCTGTATTTAGTAACTAGTGCTTACTAACAATACAAATATCTCTATAAACATGTTATATAATGAGCATAAAACAAACATGATGGAAAACTAATTTTAAGGAACAATATTTTTAAATGTTTCCCAACTTAGAGAATTTCATATTATATAAGACAATCCTTTCTTTTCTCTATTACTTTTAATTAGAAGTTGTATAAAACAGTCATCTACACCTTAACTTGAAAGTAGTAAATATCATTTGTCTTCTTGGTTACAATATTTTAGTACTGCTGGAATCTGAAATCCAATATTAATACAAAAGATAACCGTCAACAAAAGTTTTTTTAGCCCTATAATAGCTTCTCATTTAATATTCCAAGTATAGTTTCTTTATCACCTCAGTTTGAAGTGAAACAGCAGTATACCACAGAATGACCAACTGTTCCTCTGTTAGAAACAAATGTGCTAATATGTACTAGTTTAAACTTGATCTATGAGTGAATCAATGAACCATGAAGGGTGGGGGTTAATCAGGGTGTTCTCAAAACAAAGGCTAGTAGGGCAGTAGAGACGCCACTCTCAGACTTCACATCTGTGCTGCTTTTGTCAGAGTTTTACTGAAATAGGTTCATGTTTGCAAAAGTTAAGACCTTCAAGCCATGTCACAATCCCATACATTTGCAAGTACTTTACAAAGAGAAACTTAAAAACATCTAGCAACAATTTTTGTAATACAAAAGACTAACTAATGGAAATTAACTTTTATTGTCATTAATGACAGCTGTATCAGAGTCATAATAAACTATGCCCAGTTAATATATAAAATCAAAGGTAACAAATTTATATCATGTTAGACATATTTAAATTCAACCTCAACATGGGAAGATAGTATATATGATAACCAAATTATATTTTTTCACACAGCCAGTTACATCTAGTATATGCTTATTCATTTAATACTTCTATTAAATCTAATATTATTTTTAAAATGAAAAAAATCCTAATTAACATTTAACCTGAGACTATAAACACAGAAACTTACTTTGTAACAGAATTGAAAATTTTAACTTTGAAGGATGGGGACATTGTGATAAAAATATCTCACTCCATAGCTGTCTTTCAAGAGTAATATCTGAATTTATTTCAATAAGTCAGTTCAATTACAACAATCATCATTTTGTAAATTTGATATCCAAATAACATGTATTTGATTTTAAATATCTGTGTAAAATATACTTCACATTAAACATATTAAACAATTAAAATTTACTATTATAAATATAAAGTAGAAAAATGATTCTTGCTAGCTTTAAAAATAATATCTTTTAAACTAAAGAATTCCCCCTCAAAATACTTAGTGAGTGAGCTCCCTTTGCGTTTTTAAAATAAAAATGAATCAAAAATTTTTTAAAAGAACATCTGATGTTCTTTTGGCAAGTATCTGTACATTATAACAAGTTATAAAGAAATAAAAATTTTATTCAAATAATTAAAATGGAAAAACAAAGCTTAAAGCTCCTGATTTGGTCAAGGGCAAAATCACTATTTTCTGCTTAGAAGAGAAGTTGAAATTTTTAAAAGAGAAGAAATGATTTATTTCCAGGTTTTTTTTATCTGTAACAATAGCTCTCTAGACCTAGAACATATGTTTCCTAATAGACAATGAAATGTTCCTTATTAGGAGAATTAATGACATCCCTGTGAAAGCAACCAAATATTTAAGACCAGGTGAGTAAATGTTTTAGAAATGAATGTTCAATTAAGAAGTTTAAAAATTCCCATGACCAGAAATTCTTTAAGCTCAAATGACTCATTACATACCCTAGAGTAAAAGTGAGTAGTCTAATTTCAAGCCGCAAGATATGGAATCATTAGGACCTTAGAGATTAAATTATCTATTCCAAAACCATCATTTAATAATTAAGTAAACTGAGGCTTTCTTCCAGAGCTGAGATCTTTAAGTTTATCAAATACTTAATTAATAGGTTAGTTTGCTGACATATTCTTTGTTATCTAAACAATTCAGCTAACTGACCTCTTCACTTTTTAACCAGCATCAAATAATTTTTTGATGATTACTGCTTTGTAATATTCTTTGAGATCTGATACTGAAAGTTCTCCTTCCTTCAGTTTCTCATATGATTTCCCTTAAGATTCTCGACCTTTGATTCTCCAGTTCATAACCAGAACAGAGGTCTATCCAACTTGGCATTTTGCCATCTACCTCTTGCTACCACAGTTCTCCACTTCCCTACCCCCATCTCTTGATAACAGAAGAATTAAAATGACATTACTTCTGCTACTAAGAACAATGAATCTTGTAATACTTCATTTTGATATGATTCAGAATCTTGAGCCCCTCAGGTAGAAGCATTCTACACTCTCTCTTTCCTTTATGTCCTCTAGACTCCTATATTTTTTTGTTATCAAACCTCTTAATAATGTGCACTCTTCACTTTGTAAAAATGGAGACTTGCTTCTCTTAGAAAATACTGTCTATTTTCTTAACAATATATGTTAACTTCTTTTTCTCCTACAGCCCTTCCCAACCTGAGTCAAAAGGATATTTAGACATGTTTAGTTTTCACTTGGAGCCTTTCTTTGACCATTACTCCTTGAAGATTCATCCTATTCAGCTCTATCAGCCTATTCAGATCTTCATGGATATTATCTACTGGCCTCATCATTCTCTCTCCTTTTTCAAGGGCATCATTATTTAGATAATAACTCATAGTCTAGCTCTTTACTTCAACTCCTTTCCTTATATTGAAGGGCTTCCAGCTTCAGGTTAGTATCTGCTCAAATAATCTTGCTATGTAACTCATAATTGTACTGAAAACATACAATTTTATGTTATCCTATCCCAACTGAGTCCTCAATGTTAAATACCAATTCTTTTTATTCTTCATTACTTGTCTCCTTATTTTATTCCTCTGTTTTCTGCAGCTATTCCTCTGCAGCTATTTCAAATCTTTTGTCTCTTCAAACAACCAGTATTATTCCTTACTCTCTTCCTCTCAACACATTCTTCACTAAAAAAAAACAAAACTGAAGCATCTTTCCCAACTTCTTTTCCTAATAAGCTTCAACTTTAACTACTTCTATCTCATCATTAATACTTTCCTTTACTCTACTCTCAAGAGTTTAAGATGATCCTTCTTCCTTGCTACTCCCCATCTTCCCTTGTGCCTTTTGTTACATTACTTCCTATTTTATGCAGGAGTTTTCTCCATTCCTTTGATCATCATCTGTCACTTCCTAAATTTCATATCTTCTTGTCCCACCAGTTTCTTCCCTGCTGCTTCCAAGCATTATGACATTTTCTTCATCATTAAAAAGCCTTCACTCAATCATATCATTCCTTCAAGTCATAAGTAAGTTCTATAGTCTAGTTCTATACTCCTAGTCTCTGTTTTAAATTTACTACTTCTCTAGCTTTTGTAACCTATCTTTCACATGCATTATTCAACTAAAACTATCTCCAAGATTGTTAATGGACCTTTTAAAATTCTCATTCTTTACCACTTTGCATCATTTAACATTATTGATCACTGCTTCCTTAAGGATGATACTGCCCCACTAAGTCTTCATGGCATAATTCAATCATGATTCTTGTCTATTTTCACTCAATCTTTCTGGCCAGTTCTTATTAGACTTCTTTAGAAGATTATCATCTATTCTCCTGTTCCTATGTGTCCCAGGACTTCTGTTCTAAATTCTTTCTTCTGTCTCTTGGTGAGCCTCTGAGCTACCATGGTTTTGACTACTTTTTTATGTAAATGACTTCCAAATCTACTTATCTGGCTCTTCACTCTTTCTCCTGAGTTCCAGATTCACATATTCAGCTGCTATAAGGATACACCAAAGTTATCTCAAACTCAACATGTCCAAGTCAAAATTCACAATTCTCCCTTGTATTCACCTCTAACTTCCTTATGCTTATGCATGGGACCACTACTTTTCCAGTCACCTAGGTTCATAATCTAAGAGTAATCCCCAGCTTGACAATTCTGTTTACTTATTTAATATATTATGTTTCAGTCTGCTTTGATTCATTACATCACAATCATCATAGTTTGGGTCTTCATCTTCTCTCAATTAAATTATTGCAAAAATCTTATACTTGATCTCACTGCAATCTTTTTTTCCCTCCTCCTCTCCAGCCTCTACATGGTTGGCAAGTTGGAATTCCTGTTTAGGGCTGAATGTATCACTCCTCTGGTCCAGAAGTATCAATGGCTCCCTTTTATCTCTAATCTAAAATACAAATTCCTCCATCTTCTATCTCAAAACCTTTATTACCTGGATCTAAACTCTTTACATTAATTAATCCCTTCAGTCAAAGCTGAAGCCACATTGACCTATTTGTTATTTCAAATTATGATGTTGTATTGTATCTTTTGCTTCTGTGCTTCTGTCCATACAAGTTATCCTCCAAAGTTGGAACACTATGCCATAAGAACACCCTTCCATTTAATGTTCAACGTAAGTGTTATTTCTTTCAGGAGACCTTGCCTTATTCTCTCAGGAGTAAGTGCTCCCTGCCCCCCAAAATTTGTATTTATTTTTAATATATTTTGAATTTCCTTATCTATGAATATCAGTCAAGTAAGAGAAGATTCAAGCACATTGGGAACAGAAAATGTCTTCCTTTTCATTTTTATAATCAGTGTCTGAAATATACTAGGTATCTAATAAACCAATTGTTGATTGGTTGATGTCTGGACTAATTATTTGGAACAATATGTATGTGTGTGTGTCTGTGATTCTTTAAATGATCACTAGTTTCCTTTAAAATTCTGAGTAACCAAAAAATCCCTAGTAGTAATAGCCTGGTTACATTTTCCTTTATCACTAAAAAGATTAGTTATTTTATTTTATTTTTGCTAACATAGCAGAGTAGTGGCAACAATATAATAGCAACAACCGTTTTGTAGGCCAACCCATAATGTCATGGAACATAGTAGGGGAATTCTACTCAGGCAAATAAATATACAATGGGGAATTTGTGTGCCTCCAGACCTCCAAAGCAGTTGTGAGGTCCTCTCAGGAACCTTAAAATGCTGTCCAGTAGGACTTTGGAAATACTCCTAATTAGGTTGGTAGACCAGCCAGGGTTATAAATCTCTTTCTGTGAATCTAAGAAACAGAAAGGAAAATATAGGGGAGGAGAAGAGTCCAACTTAAAATCATCAAGCACAAGATAAGAGATGGTCCTTTGTGATCCAGTACCACAAGAAGGCAGACATACATAAATAAATTACAAATACCCTACTGGTGGAATGCTTTGGTTCAAATTGTACATCATTAATATTATGAACTATAACTCCATGCTTATGCCAAAACAAGTAATTGAAACTATGCCTTTTCTATAAAACTGAAAAGTTGCAAAGCTAGACAAAAATATTCATTGGATGTCTGCTCTAAATTTATCATCAGTAAGGAGACTGTTCAAGTGAAATGGAGAGGAAGAGAAAGAGTGCCAAAAGTGTCAAATTTGTCCAAGTCTAAACCAGGTCAAAGTGCCTATTCATATGCACTATTTCACCTTCCTTTCACATTCAAGCTTAAGCACACACTTTTAAGATATTTTACCAAAAGATGAGAACAGTGTCTCTTCCAAATAAAGACCAATTACATGTTTATGTACTATATACAAAACCTATAAGCTTGTATCACAGAAACATACACATTCTCTCTCTTCCCCCTCCCTCCATCCTTCTCTCCTTCCCTCTCTTCCTGCTTCTCTCTCTCCCTCTCTCTCTCTCTCTCTCCCTCTCTCTTTCTCTCTCTCCCTCTCTCTTTCTCTCTCTCTCTCTCTCTGTTTCCCCTCCTTCTCCTCCTCCTCCACCTTCTTCTCTCCCTCCTTCTCTGTGTGTGTGTCTCTCCCATTCTCTCTCTGTCTCTGTTTTTCTCTCCTTGTCTCTTTAGCTCTGTGTATCTCTTTCCCTCCCCTTCCCTCTCCCCAATCTCTTTTTCTCTCTCTCAATTTTTCCACACTTGCTAGAAAATAATGTGCTGTCTCAGTAGAAGAAATGTGCCAAGAAGTATCAGGACTATATTGAGCAAGACAATTACTAAACAACCAATCTGTGAGAATGTAACATTTGTACTAACATTTACTGATTATTGAAAAACTATTAATTCAGTTCCATATTAAAAACTTATTCATAAAAATAGAAATTTTTATCAAAGAATAAAGATTAAAGAATAGTAAAAAAAATAGGAAGAGAAATGAAGAAATAGAAAAAGGGAAGAAGATCCCTTCCACAAAAAGCCTATATTCTAATAGGGGTAGACAACATATAAAGGCAGCCTAAGAGAATAGAGAAAGAGAGTGTATAAATGCCTACCATCATGGCATGGACATGGCTAGTGTGGAACGGTGGAAAGGTATGGTTTGGGACATACTAACTTTTCACACTTTTCTGTTAGGTTAAAAAATGAGGTGGAAAATGGGTAGGAAACATGATGTCAAGTTAAGTAATGTAATTCCAGGTAAGATAGATTCCATTACTAGAGCCCAGAACAAGGTTCCAGTGGAAAGATGAGGATAATGACTAGACTGCATTGCAAATGCCATGAATGAAAATGCTATTTATTGTCAATAATTATACAGAAGATGGACTTCTGTATAGGCAATAGGTAAGCAGTAACTGGCTGTGCAACATGCTATGAACAATTAAACATGAAAGGATCATAAATCAGCAACCATATTTATTCAAACTCCACCAAGAAAATAAAGAACTTATATAAAATAATAATTTTAGCAATAACAATAATAATAGATTAGGAAAATATGATTATGATGATGATAATGATGATAGGAATGGGCAAAAAAGGCTAGGAAAAAAACAGCCTATCCTTTGGTCTTACAAAGAGAAATGATTGGGAACTGCTCCAAAATGATGAGACTTCATTCACCAAAGCACCTTAGAAATATGTATGATGGTGATGATAATAACAACATTGATAATTTTTACTGGTGCATAATTTAAGAAGTTAAAAGCTAATTTAAATGTCTTTTCCTAGAATATAAATATAAATTTATAGCATCTATATTTATTTCTCCTTGTTTAAGATCACAGATAGAAGCTGTTTCATCCACACATGAATCAACAGAATATTTCTGGTGCTAGATTCAAATGAACAGAAATTTCAAGTTACATAGTATATGACACTATGTAGCCATTGCCCCAAAATAATTTTTTTTAAAAATTCATTCCTTAGTTAAAAGTCTCATGAATTGGAAAAATTTAATATTCATAATATTTCTAAATTTTAAATGTCAAATATTTTTAAAATGTTTATCCATCTTTCAAAAATTTTCAATTTGACCATTATTACTGCTTTATCTATATAAAAAAATTATCTTAAAGGCATGCGGTATATATTATCACCATAATATCAACAATATGAGCCTATTTACATAATGAACATCAATACTGAGTCCAACTTTAAAAGATTTACTATATTGTTGCATACTAATATAACATATGCATTTTGTGGTGTCAGATAAAAATTTATAAAGCATACCCAAAGGCATTCTTGAGCTACCTCAATAGGTATCAATCTTAAAGTCTAGAAAGTAACACTCATTCATACTTGACCAAAATAATTTGAACAGGGAAGAAAGTCCTATTCTCAGGGTCATTTGTGAACAGGATAATGATATGCTATTATAAGGTGCCAATTAAATTCTTTAATATGTAATTAAAACTAATCAATTAAAAAATTTTTCCCTGGGGCTAGAAGTGATAGAGAGGTAGGTGGGGAACCCCCCCCCCGCCCCAGAAAATTAGCTTTCTTATATTACTCAATTCAATTATAAATAGCATTAACAGGTTCTGAAAGGAATCAGCCTTAGCTGAAACAATGACTTGCTCCAAATTAATGCCTAGTCTCAGCAGAGAAATGAAAGTAAAGGAAATGTTCCATCAGTGTTACATCAGATTAGGATCTTGTTAAAGTCATGATAGTACATTTTGGGAAAAAAATAACACTCTATCTTAAGTCTAAAACAAGAAAAAAAATATCATTTTCTTTCTTTACTCTGTAGTCAATTTTCACACACACACATTCTATATACATACACATATACATGTATCAATTACATCATACTGCAAATCAAACCACAAACATTTCTCTTTTAAAATTTCTCTTCTTTTTTAATTTTTTTTTATTTTTAATAGCTTTTTATTTACAAGTTATATGTATGGGTAATTTTACAGCATTGACAATTGCCAAACCTTTTGTTACAATTTTTCCCCTCCTTCCTCCCATCCCCACCCCTAGAAGGCAGGATGACCAGTAGACATTAAATATATTAAGGTATAAATTAGATACGCAATAAGTATACATGACCAAATCGTTATTTTGCTGTACAAAAAAGAAGCAGACTCTGAAATATTGTACAATTAGCCTGTGAAGGAAATCCAAAATGCAGGCAGGCAAAAGTATAGGGATTGGGAATTAAATGTAATGGTTCTTAGTCATCTCCCAGAGTTCTTTCGTTGGTCATAGCTGGTTCGGTTCATTACTGCTCCACTGGAACTAATTTGGTCCATCTCATTGTTGAAGATGGCCACCTCCATCAGAATTGATCATCATATAGTATGGTTGTTGAAGCATATAATGATTTCCTGGCCCTGCTCGTTTCACTCAGGATCAGTTCGTGTAAGTCTCTCCAGGCCTTTCTGAAATCATCCTGTTGGTCATTTCTTACCGAACAATAATATTCCATAATATTCATATACCACAATTTATGCAGCCATTCTCCAATTGATGGGCATCTACTCATTTTCCAGTTTCTGGCCATACAAAGAGGGCTGCCACAAACATTTGTGAACATAGAGATTCCTTTCCCTTCTTTATGATCTCTTTGGGATATAAGCCCAGTAGTAACACTGCTGGATCAAAGGGTATGCACAGTTTGATAACTTTATGAGCATAGTTCCAAATTGCTCTCCAGAATGTTTGGATGTATTCACAATTTCACCAACAATGTATTAGTGTCCCTGTTTTCCCACATCCCCTCCGACATTCCGCATTATCTTTCCCTGTCATTCTAGCCAGTCTGACAGGTGTGTAGTGGTATCTCAGAGTTGTTTTAATTTGCATTTCTCTGATTAATAATGACTTGGAGCATTTTTCATATGGCTAGAAATAGTTTCAATTTCTTCGTCTCAGAATTGCCTGTTCATATCCTTTGACCATTTATCAATTGGAGAATGGCTTGATTTCTTATAAATTAGAGTCAATTCTCTATATATTTTGGAAATGAGTCCTTTATCAGAACCTTTGACTGTAAAAATATTTTCTCAGTTTATTGCTTCCTTTCTAATCTTGTCTGCATTAGATTTGTTTGTACAAAAACTTTTCAGTTTGATATAATCAAAATTTTCTATTTTGTGATCAGTAATGATCTCTAGTTCTTCTTTAGTCATAAATTCCTTCCTCTTCCACAGGTCTGAGAGGTAAACTATCCTTGCTCCTCTAATTTATTTATAATCTCATTCTTTATGTTTAAGGCATAAACCCATTTTGACTTTATCTTGGTGTACAGTGTTAATTATGGGTCGATGGCTAGTTTCGGCTATACTAGTTTCCAATTTTCCCAGCAATTTTTGTCAAACAGTAAGTTCTCATCCCAAAAGCTGGGGTTTCTGGGTTTGTCAAACACTACATTGCTATAGTTATTGACTGTTTTGTCCTTTGAACCTAACCTATTCCACTGATCAACTAATCTATTCCTTAGCCAATACCAAATGGTTTTGGTAACTGCTGTTCTATAATTTTAGATCTGGTACAGCTAAGCCACCTTCATCTGATTTTTTTTTCATTAAGTCCCTTGAAATTCTTGCCCTTTTGTTTTTCCATATGAATTTTGTTGTTATTTTTTCTAGGTCATTAAAATAGTTTTTTGGGAGTCTGATTGGTATGGTGCTAAACAAATATATTAGTTTAGCTAGTATTGTCATCTTTATTATATTTGCTCACCCTATCCAAGAGCATTTAATATTTTTCCAATTGGTTAGATCAGACTTAATTTGTGTGAAAAGTGTTTTGTACTTTTGCTCATAAAGTTTCTGATTTTCCCTTGGCAGATAGATTCTTAAGTATTTTATACTATCAGTGGTTACTTTAAATGGAATTTTTCTTTGTAACTCTGACTGTTGGATTTTGTTAGTGATATATAAGAATGCTGATGACTTATGTAGGTTTATTTTATAACCAGCAACTTTGCTAAAGTTGTGGATTATTTCTAATAACTTTTTAGTAGAATATTTGGGGTTCTCTAAGTATACCATCATATCATCTGCAAAGAGTGATTGTTTGGTTTCCTCATTGCCTACTCTAATTCCTTTAATCTCTTTCTCAACTCTTATTGCCAAAGCTAGCATTTGTAATACAATATTGAATAGTAATGGTGATAGTGGGCAACCTTGTTTCACTCCTGATCTTATTGGGAATGGTTGCAGTTTTTCCCCATTACATATGATGCTTATTAATGGTTTTAAATAGATGCTGCTGATTATTTTAAGGAAAAGTCCATTTATTCCTATACTTTCAAGTGTTTTCAATAGGAATGGATGTTGGATTTTATCAAATGCTTTTTCTGCATCTATTGAGATGATCATATGGTTTTTGTTAATTTGGTTATTAATATGGCTAATTATTCTGATAGTTTTCCGAATATTGAACCAGCCCTGCATTCCTGGTATAAATCCTATTTGATTATAGTGTATTATCCTGGGAATGATTTTCTGTAGTCTTTTTGCTAATATCTTATTTAAGATTTTAGCATCAATATTCATTAGGGAGATCGGTCTATAATTTTCTTTCTCTGTTTTCAATCTACCTTGTTTAGGTTATCATGTCTGTGTCATAAAATGAATTTGGTAGGACTCCTTCATTCCCTATTTTATCAAATAATTTATATAGCATTGGGACCAATTGTTCTTTAAATGTTTGGTAGAATTCACATATAAATCCATCTTGTCCTGGGAATTTTTTCTTAGGGAGTTGATTAATAGCTTGTTCTATTTCTTTTTCTGAAATGGGACTATTCAAGCAATTTACTTCCCCCTCTGTTAATCTGGAAAGCCTATATTTTTGGAGGTAGTCATCCATTTCACTTAGGTTATCAAATTTATTGGCATAAAGTTGGGCAAAGTAACTCATTATTTCTCTAATTTCCTCTTCATTAGTGGAAAGTTCTCCCTTTTCATTTTTAAGACTACTTATTTGATTTTCCTCCCTCCTTTTTCTAATCAGATTTACCAAAGGCTTATCTATTTTATTGTTTTTTTTTCATAGAACCAACTCTTAGTTTTATTTATTAGTTCAATAGTTTTTTTTTTACTTCCAATATTATTAATTTCTCCTTTTAATTTTAGAATTTCAAATTTAGTATTTGATTGGGGATTTTTAATTTGGTCTTTTTCTAGCTTTTTTAGTTGCAAGCCCAATTCATTGGTCTTCTCTTTCTCTATTTTATTCAAGTAAGCCTCTAAGGATATAAAATTTCCTCTTATTACTGCTTTGGCTGCATCCCAAAAATTTTGGTATGAAGTCTCATCGGTGTCATTATCTTGAGTGAAATTATTAATTGTGTCTATAATTTGCTGTTTCACCCAATCATTCTTTAAGCTGAGATTGTTTAGTTTCCAATTACTTTTTGGTCTATTTACCCCTAATTTTTTGTTGAATGTAGTTTTTATTGCATCATGATCTGAAAAGAAAGCATTTACTATTTCTGCCTTCTTGCATTTAATTCTGAGGTCTTTATGTCCTAATATATGGTCAATTTTTGAATAGGTTCCATAACTGCTGAGAATAAAGTATATTCTTTCTGTCTCCATTTAGTTTTCTCCAAAGATCTATCATACCTAATTTTTCTAATATTATATTTACCTCTTTAATTTCTTTCTTATTTGTTTTGTGGTGTGATTTGTCTGATTCTGAGAGTGCAAGGTTGAGGTCTCCCACTATTACAGTTTTGCTGTCTATTTCTTCTTGCAACTCTCTTAACTTCTCCTTTAGGAAGTTAGATGCTATACCACTTGGTGCATATATGTTTAGTATTGATATTGTTTTGTTGTCTATGCTACCCTTTAGCAAGATATAGTTTCCTTCCTTATCTCTTTTGATTAGATCAATTTTTGCATTTGCTTGACCTGAGATAAGGATGGCTTCACCTGAAGCATAATGGATTCTGCTCCAGCCTTTTACCTTTACTCTGTATATATCTCCCTGCTTTAAATATGTTTCCTGTAAACAACATATTATAGGGTTCTGACTTTTGATCCCGTCTGCTATCCGCCTCTGGTTTATGGGAGAATTCATCCCATTCACATTTACAGTTAAAGTGACTAATTCTGTATTTCCTGCCATCTTGTTATCCCCAGATTATGTTTTTCTTTTACTTGCCCCCCCAACCCTCTTTCCCAGTTTTAAACTTATGTGCCCCACTTGTATCACGCTGCTCACCCTCTTTAGGATTCCTCCCTCCCCCCTTTGAATCTCTTCCCCTTTCTTATACCCTTCCCTTATTACTTTTTCTTTTCCCTTTTCCTCTCCCCCTTTTTAATGAGGCAAGAAAGGATTTTCTGTAAAACAAGTATGTCAATTATTTTCTCTTTGAGCCAACTCCAATGAGAGTAAGATTCACACAATGTTCCTCCCCTTCTCTGAGTTCCCTCAGATATAATAAGTTTCCTTTGCTTTTTTGTGGGATGTAGTTTCCCTCTTTTTGTCCTCCCCTTTCCTCCTTTTCTGACATTATCCCTTTTCCATTTCTACTTCCCTTTTTATGTTATATCAGTAAAATCAAATTATAGATGTTGTCTTTTTATATATCCATAACAGAAATACAATTCTCAAGACTTCCTTTTACCTTTTCTGCATCTTTTGAGTCCTATGGTTGAAGATCAATTTTTTTGTTTAGTTCTGGTTTTTTCTTTAGAAACAAATGGAATTCATCTGTTTCATTAAATGTCCATCTTCTTCCCTGGAAGAAAATTATCAGCTTAGCTGGGTAGTTTATTCTTGGTTGCATTCCAAGTTCTTTTGCCTTTCAGAATATCAGATTCCAGGCCCTTCGATCCTTTAATGTGGAGGCAGCCAGATCTTGGGTGATCCTTATTGTGGCACCTCAGTATTTAAACTGGTTTTTTCTGGCTGCTTGTAATATTTTTTTCCTTAATCTGATAGTTCTGAAATTTGCCCACAATATTCCTTGGAGTTTTTATTTTAGGGTCTTTTTCAGAAGGTGTTTGATGAATTCTTTCAATGCCTATTTTACCTTCTGATTCTATTACCTCTGGACAGTTCTCTTTGATGATTTCTTGTAACATAGTATCTAGGCTCTTTTTTTCATCATAATTTTCAGAAAGTGTAATAATCCTCAGATTATCTCTCTTAGATCTATTTTCCAGGTCTGTCATTTTTCCAAGTAAATATAACCTGTTTTTTTTTCCAATGTATCATTTTTTGGGTTTTGCTTGACTGGTTCTTCCTATCTCAATGAATCATTAGTTTCTATTTGTTCAGTTCTAATTTTTAATGAATTATTTTCTTCATTAGCTTTTTTTTTTACTTCTTTCTGTATATGTCCAATTGAGTTTTTAAATGAATTGTTTTACTCTATGGAATTTTTTTCCATTTCGTTATTTTTTTTTAGTAAATCATTTTCTTTTTCCAGTTCACAGATCCTACTTTCTTGCGAGTTCTTTGTCTTTTCCAATTCACAAATCTTACTTTCTTGTTCACAAATATTACTTTCCAGGGATTTATTTTTACTTTTTCCAATTCACAAATTTTGTTTCCCTGCACTTTCTGGCAATTTTTTACCTTTTCCAATTCATATTTCAAAGCTTCTCTTTCCTTTACCCATTTTTCTTCTAACTCTCTTTTGATTTTAATGGTCTCTTCTATGAGAGTGTTATGTAAAAGGGGACAGGTAACATTCCCCTTTGGGTATTGTCTGATGACTGTTTGCTATTAGTCTCTTCAGGGTTGCAGATCTGCTCTTTTTCTGTATAGAAGCTATCAATTGTCTTTTTAATTTTTTTACTTATTTTTTAAAGCCTTTAGAGCAGGGAAAGATGTAAACTGTCTTCTGGCACTGAGGTCTGAGAGTGCTCTGAGAGAAAGTTTCCCCTTTCTCCAACCAGAGGTGATTTAGCATGGGCCAAGCTATGGAAGTGCCCAGTGGAGCTGTGTGGTTTAGCAACTCCCCTAAGGGTAGAGACTAAGAGGTGAAAGTGTCACTGTCCCAGGCCAGAGCCCCTTGTGGGGCTGTGGGTATTAGCAGCTAATCAGCAAATATCCTGGCTCAGACTGGAAGTCTCTGCCCCAAAGCAAATAGCCCTGCAAAAGTTCTATTGCCCCAGGCTGAGCCCCCCACTGTGCAGATTAGAGGCTGCCCCAGGCTGTGCCCCCCTATTGTGCAGGTTCATAACTGCCCCCAAGGAAAAGCCCTGTACTGTGGGTTGGGGCTGCCAGCTTGTGCTGTGATCTGTGCTCTCACTTCCGATTTGGGGTTCCACTTGGTCTGCCTCTAGTTTTCTTCCTGCCTGTGCTGATCTTCTCCCCGGCCCCTCAGGACAAACCTTTTCTGGAGAGATTCCAGATTATTTTTGGCTGCTGAGTTGTTGTACTTCTAATCTTTATGAGTTGTAGCAGTCAAGCACTATTTTTGAGGCTGAATATAATATTGATAGTGAGGGTAAGAGAGAAGTTTAGAAAGTCGCATGTGCCTTCTCTGCCATCTTGGCTCCACCTAAAATTTCTCTTCTTAAAATCTTCTTCCTTTCATTTGCCATTTGCTAAAACAGATAATTTACAAGTCAAAATGGTACATTTTAACTGCATACTTACATGGATATCTTTTTTTTCCTTTTTTGCTTGCATTCTGTTTATTTTTTAAATTTAATTTTATTATATTTTCTGATCAATAAACATTTATTCTCTTCCCCACTCTCTCCATGCATTCTTAAACAGTTTAAGAAAGTAAAGAAAGCTCTCAAAACTAATACTATATTGAAGCAAAACAGATTCTCACATTGATTATGTCCAAAAACAAAGACTAAATTTTAAGTACATCACCATTCTGACAGAAGGAGCATAGTATATTTCATTGTTAGACCTCTGGAATCTTTAATTTGTCACTGTAGTGATCAGTGTTCTAAAGACTTTAAAAAGTGTTGGTTTTTTAAATATACTCTTGTATAAATTATTCTCTTACTTTTACTTATTTCACCCCATATCAGTTCTTTCCAATTAACACTGAAGCTCCATTTCATCATTTTTCATAGGATAATACTATTCTATTACATTACATTACATTACATTACATTAGTACAATTTTTAGTCATTCTGACACAGTGGATTTTATAATGGGTTCCTCCTGGTTCTTTGATATTATAAAGAGAAATACAGAACTACTTCCCCTTTATTTGGTGTCTTAAGTATATGTCTCGTAAGTGTACCACTATATCAATATAAATATAGTTTATTGGCTTTTTTACATACCTCCAAAATTTTTCCAGAATCACTGAAACAATTAACAGTTCTGTCAACAATATATTAATGTGCCTGTGTACCCAAAATTCCTCTAACATTTGCCATGTTCTTTTTCATCATCTTTACTAATCTTAATAGGTGCAAATTAAGCTTCAAAGTTTTCTTAATTTGCACTTCTCTATTACGTATTTGGACAATTTTTCACCATGGTTGTTAATGCATGAGATTTCTTTCTGCAAAAGAGTTTTTGTTCTTATCCTTTGACCATTTGTCTATTGATAAATGGCCCTTAGACATAAATATGAAAGTTTTATCATGAATATGAGACTTTATCATAGAAGGTTACTGTAAAAAAATCTCCTAGTTCATTAATACCTTTCCAATTTGCATTAGTTTTCTTTGGAAAAAAAACTTTTTAAATGTATGAAATGAAAATTGTCCATTTTTGTCTTCTGTGATCCTTTCTATCTATTATTTAGTCATAAGCTCTTCTGCTATCTATACATCTCAAATACTCCTCAGATTTAATGATTTCATTATATACAGGTCAAGTATGTATCTGGAGTTTATCTTGATATTCAATGTGAAAAACCACTGAGTAAATCTAAAACTTTGATACTATATTCTATTCCTTCTGAATGTTATATACTCAATTTGTTTGAATAATCAACTTATATATTGTAATAAAGACTAAATAGTTTTGATAATTATAGCTTTGTAATATAGTATTGGTCTATAGAGATGAGAAAAAGATTATATAACATTTAACTCTCACTTTCATCTGAACTGGGCACAAAAATAATTTGATATGACAATCCAACTTATTAGGGCACTAGGAGGAAACGGGGAGATGGGGAGAGGGATTAAGAAAGAGGGTAGATTCAGGGAAGAATTAGTATTTTTATTAAATTTTTAATTAAAAAATCTATTTTTTTTCTTTTATGTGCCCTTTCTGCATTGGGGAAAAAATCTCTGCAATAAGCATATATGATCAAGAAAAAAAAAACACCTCTCAGAGGCTATGCTCAAAAAATGTGTTCTTATTCTGAACATGAATCTATCACCACTCCAACAAGAGGTAAAAAGCATACTTCATCCCTGATTTTCTTGATTTTCTGATTGTCATTTCATAGACTGTATTATCTTTATGATGCTGCTGCTATTTCACAAATTGTTTTTCTGATTTGACTAATTTCATTCTTCACTAGTTTAGTGAAGATTTGAAAATATTTTTTATAATATCAATGTTGTGGTATAAGTTTTTTATAAATCTTCAGTTTCCTCTGAATCATTTCATAAAGTTTTTTCATCTCTTTGAAAGTTTCTCATTTTCTACATTCAAAATTATTCAGTGAGATCTATATATTACAATTTGTTCAGCTATAGCCCAACTGATGAGTATCCTCTTAATTTATAGGGAGTTTTGTTTGTTTTAACACAACAAAGAACTACAATAGATATTTTAACACATAAAGGACCTTTTACTCCTTAGTTTTGCTTTTCTGTAGTGGTATGGCTGAGTCAAACACCTTAGTAGGCCCTAGAGAATCAACTAAAAACCTATTAGAAGCAATCAACAACTTTAGCAAAGTTGTAGGATACAAAATAAATGCACATAAATCATCAGCATTCTTATACATCACTAACAACATCCAACAACAAGAGATACAAAGAGAAATTCCATTTAAAATATCTGTCAATAGTATAAAATATTTGGGCATCTATAATGACACGAACTATATAAGCAAAACTACAAAACACTTTCCACACAAATAAAGTCAGATCTAAGCAAATGGAAAAGATATCAAATGCTCTTGAATAGGTCAAACGAATATAATAAAGATGATAACATTACCTAAACTAATCTATTTATTTAATGCTATACCAGTCAGACTCCCAAAAAACAATTTTACTGAACTAGAAAAATAACAACAGAATTCATCTGGAAGAATAAAAGGTCAAGAATTTCAAAGGAATTAATCATGAGAAAAGCAAATGAAGGTGGCCTAATTGTGCCAGGTCTAAAACTAAATTATAAAGGAGCAGTCATCAAAACCACTTGGTACTGGCTAAGAAATAGAGAAATTGATCAGTGGAATAGATTAGGTTCACAGAACAAAATAGTCAATGACTATAGCAATCTAGTATTTGACAAACTCAAAGATCCCAGCTTTTGGGATAAGAATTCATTATTTGACAAAAACTGCTGGGAAAATTAGAAACTAATATGGCAGAAAGTAGGCTTAGACCCACACCTAACACCATATACCAAGATCAGGTTTAAATAGGTTCATATCTAGACATAAAGAATGAGATTTTAAACAAATTAGAAGAACATAGGATAGTTTACCTCTCAGAGTTGTGAAGGAGGAATGAATTTGTGACCAAAGAAGAATTAGAGATCATTATTGATCACAAAATAGATAATTTTGATTATATTAAGTTTAAAAGGTTTTGTACAAACGAAACTAATGCAGACAAGATTTGAAGGGAAGCAATAAACTGGGAAAGGATCTGATAAAGGCCACATTTCTAAAATATATAGAGAATTGACTCAAATTTATAATAGTTCAAGCCGTTCTCCAATTTTTAAATGGTCAAAGGATATGAACAGACAATTTTCAGATGAAGAAATTGAAACTATTTGTAGTCACATGAAAAGGTGCTCCAAATCACTAGTGATCAGAGAAATGCAAATTAAGATAACTCTGAGATACCACTACACACCTGTCAGATTGGCTAAAATGATAGGAAACAATAATGAACAATGTTGGAAGGGATGTGGGAAAACTGGGACACTGATCCATTGTTGGTGGACCTGTGAACAGATCCAGCTATTCTGGAGAGCAGTTTGGAACTATGCTCAGAAAGTTATCAAACTGTGCATACCCTTTGATTCAGCAGTTTTTCTATTGGGATGATATCTCAAAGAGATCTTAAAGGAGGGAAAAGGGACACACATGTGTAAAAATGTTTGTGGCAGCCCTCTTCCTAGTGGGAAGAAACTGGAAACTTAGTGGATGCCCATTAATTGGAGAATGACTGAATAAATTATGGTATATAAATGCTATGAAATATTATTGTTCTATAAGAAATGACAAGCAGGATGACTTCAGAGGGGCTTAGAGAGACCCACGCAAACTGATGTTAAGTGAAATGAGCAGGAGATCACTATACACAGCAACAAGAAGACTACATATGACAATCAATTCTGATGGACATGGCTCTCTTCAACAATGATTCGAACCAGTTCCACTTGTTCAGTGATGAAGAGAGCCAACTATACCCAGAAAGAGAACCGTGGGAACAGAATGTGGAACACAACATAGCATTCTCACTCTCTCTGTTATTTGCTTGCATTTTTTTTCTTTCTCAGTTTTTCTTTTTTTTACTTCTTGATCTGATTTTTCTTGTGCAGCAAGATAACTGTATAAATATGTATACATATATTGGATTAAACATATATTTTAACATATTTAACATGTATTGTACTACCTGCCAACTAGGGGAGGTGGTGGGGGAAAGAAGGGAAAATTTGGAACAAAAGGTTTTGCAAGGGTCAGTGTTGGAAAAATTACCCATTCATATGTTTTGTAAATAAAAAGCTTTAATAAAAAAAGACCTTATTAGGGTTTTTTATATAACAGCTTTTATTTTCAAAATACATGCCAAGATAGTTTTCAACATTCAGCCTTGCAAAACCCTGTGTGCCAAATTTTTCTCCTTCCCTCCCCTAGACTGTAAGTAATCTAATTTAGGTTAAACATGCACAATTATCCTAAACATATTTCCACATTTATCATGGTGCACAAGATCAAAAAGAAGGAGGAAATGAGAAAGAAAAAAACAAGCAAACAACCAACAACAAAAAGGTGAAAATACTGTGTTATAAATCCACATTCAGTCCCCATAGTCCTCTCTCTGGCTGCAGATGACTCTCTCCATCACATGTCTATTGGAATTAGCCTGAATCTCCTTATTGTTGAAAAGAGCCAAGTCTATCATAGTTGACCATCATCTTGTTATTGCTATATACAGTGTTCTTTTGATTCTATTCATTTCACTCAGGATCAGTTCAGCCAGGTTTTTCTAGGCTTTCTGAAATCAGCTTGCTGATTGTTTCTTATAGAACAGTAATATTTCATTACATTCATATACCATAACTTATTCAGCCATCCCCCAACTAATGGGCATCCACTCAATTTCCAGTTGCTTGCCACCACAAAAAAAGGGCTGCTAACAAACATTTTTTGCACATGTGGGTCCTTTTCCCTTTTGTGTTACCTTTGGAATACAAACCCAGTAGTGAGACTGCTGGATCAAAGGGTATGCACATTTTGATTGCCCTTTGGGCATAGTTCTAAACTGTTCCCCAGAATGACTGGATCAGTCCACAACTCCACCAACAATATACTAGCGGCCCAGTTTTCCCACATAACCACCAATATTTATTATTTTTTTTCCTGTCATCTTAGCCAATCTGAAAGGTGTGAAGTAGTATCTTAAAATTGTCTTAATTTTCATTTCTCCAATTAATAGTGATTTAGAATATTTTAATATGACTAGAAATGGCTTTAATTTCTTCATCTGAAAATTGTCTGTTCATATCCTCTGACTATTTATTAACTGGTGAATAGATTTTATTCTTATAAATTTGAGTCAGTTCCACATATATTTTAGAAATAAGGCTTTTATCAGAATAGTTGAATGTAAAAACTTTTCCCAGTTTTCTGCTTCCCTTCTAATCTTGACTGCATTGGTTTTGTTTACACACAAAAAAATTTTAATTTAATAAAATCAAAATAATCCATTTTGCATTTTATAATGTTATCTAGTTTTTTTTTTTACCATATATTCCTTCCTTCTCCATAAACATGATTAGTTCTTAATAAGGCTTTGTAGATATTCCAAATTACTTTCCATAATGATTATATCCACCCACAGATTCCCCATGAAATATGTCAATGTGTCTTTTTCCTTTGGCTCTTACAATATCTGTCATTTTACTTTTTTGTCATCTTTGCCAATATGATACTTTTGAGGCAGAAATGCTGTTCCTTTGTCTTCTCAAATTAGTTGACATTTATAATACTGTTCCTATATGGTATATAAATTATTTCTTCTCTTGAACACTGTGTATTGTTATCATTAGACCATCTATCAACTAAGAAATGGCTCTTTCTATTATAAATTTGAATCCATTCCATAAGTAACCTGGAGACCTTTATAAGAAAAATGTTCTACAAAATTTTTTTCTTAGTTGTTTTCCTTTTAACCGTAGCTTTATTCAATTTAATTTTTTAATTTTATTAACTTTATGTAATCAAAACCGCCCATTTTTGTTTTCTGTTTGTTTGTTGTCCTATTGCTTGTTTTATCATGAAATTTTAAAAAATGAAAAGCAAATTGTACATAATAGATCTGTAATTCTATTTTCCCTCTATTCTACCTTGTTATGAAAGTGTTTTATTTCTGAAGTTCAAAATTTTTACAAGAGATTGTTTTCTATTTATCTGATAAGTATTTTTCTAATGAAAATTATTTTCCCCAATTATCTGATGCTATTATATCCCTTACCACTATATTTTTCCTTATTTATCTGAGTGCTAAGCTATAGTTCTCTTCTTAGAACTGGAAAATCTAACCATAAAACAAATAACAAGGGAGTTAAGCAAATTAATAGAATTTTAGGTAGAATATACCTCTAGAAAAAAGCTGAATGGGAATAAAAAAGTATACCTTTTTCACCTGTATATGACATTTTCACAAAAATTTACCATGGAGTAGGTCATAAAAACCTTAAAAATGCAATATACATATATACATACATACATATCTCAAAAACATCCTTTTTGGACCATAATGCTATAAAAATTTCATTCAATAAAGGGCCATGGAAGTGTATATCAAAATTAAACCTAAAGATTCAAGCTATTGGGGCAATAACTCACTATTCCACAAACTGCTGGAAAAACTGAAAAATAGTCTAGCAGGAAAAGACCACTCTCTTATAGCAAGACTAGGCAGAGATCAACATTTCACACTTTTTACAAGGATAAACTCAAACTTAATACATGATTTAGGCATAAAAGGTGACATCATAAGAAAATTAGGGGAACATGTCAAAAAATACCAGCCAGATTTTTTGATAAGGTAAGAGTTTAGCCTAAAGAGATAGAGAAGATCACAAAAGGTAAAATGAATAATTTTATTACAGGAAATGTAAAAGGGTTTTGCACAAAGACAATTCAGACAAAATTAGAAGGAAAGTAGGAAAATGAAGTTTCTCTGATAAAATAAAATTTCTCAAATACATAAAGATCTCAGGAGCATATTTTATATGGTAGCATCAATGTTGTAATGATAATTAACTGTGAAAAACTTAGCTGTTCTGTAATTCTAAAGGACTCATGATGAAAAATATCTATCTCCAGAGAGAATTAATTCTCAGTTTATAGTATATTTTCCCCACTTTTTTCTCTCTCTTGTTTTTTTGGCAAAATGAATAATATGGAAATATATTTTGCATGGCATTACATGTATAACAGATATTGCAATGTTTGTCATATTGATGTATAAAGGAGGGGGGCAAAAGGGAAAAAGAAAATGGGCAATTAACAGTTAAAATTTTAGAAAGTAGTGAATTGCCAATTAGTGACATTTAATAATTTTCTTTCACCCATGATTTTTTTGAAAGAATAGTAAAACCTGGCTCCATTATATAAATACTAGGTCATGGATTTAAATATGTATTATTTATAATTTTAAAGATAAGTCCATTTATTCCAATGTTTTCTAGTTTGGGGAGATAACTGGTCTATAATTGGTCTAGTTCTACATCCCAGATGTGTATTAACACTATTATCTGTATCATAGAAGAGACCTAGTAGGGTACTTTCTTCTATTGTTTTTGCAAATAGTTTATCTAAGATTAGAATTAATTATTCTTTGAATATTTAATTAATTTGTGAATCCATCTGCTCATGGAATTTTCTTTGGAAGTTAAATTATACTTACTAAAAATCTTCCTCTGAGATTGAATTAAGTTTTCTGTTTCTTGTTCTGATGATTGAATATTTTAAATTTTTATAAATATTAATTTATGCCATTTAACTTGATTTTATGCACATATAGTTAGATAAAAGTTTCTAATATTATTTATTTTGTTTGTGGATTCACTCTCATTTTTAATACTGGTAATTTGATATTTTTCCTACCTTTAAATCAAATTAGTTAGTGGTTCATATATTTTATTGTTTCCCAATCCCCCCCAAATAAACAACCCAGCTATTACCTTAATTTATTCTTTTTTTTTCCATTTTGTTAATATCTTCCATGATTTTCAGGATTTCCACTTTGTTGTCTTTTAATTTGTTGGGGTTTAGGAGTTTGTTAAATTGCATTATCAGTTCATGGATCTATTCCTTCTCTTTTGTATTAATGAAATTGTTAAGAGATATAACTGTATCTACAAGAATCATTTTGATTACAATCCAAAAGTTCTAGTATGTTGTCTCATTTCTGTCAATATCTGTAATAAATAGTATCTATATTTCTATGATTTGTTCTTTGACCCATCAGTTCTTTAGGGTTTCTATTCAGTTTCCAGTTGATTTTTATTATTTTTATTCAATAAGTATATACTTATTTTTGCCATATTATGGAACCTGTTTTATAATATTTCTGCTTTTCTGTAATTGTTTATGAAGTTTTTATATTCTAGGATATCATCAATTTTTGCAAAAGTGTCACATGAGTGAGAAGTATGGAGACTCCTTTTTCTTTCCATTCCATAAATGCCAAAGTTCTATCATATCTAATTTTTCTAAAATCTATTCAGATTTTTTTCTTCTTAATTTTGCTTATAATTATGTGAAAGGAGTATATTGGAGATACTGCTATAAAAATTTTACTATCTAGTCCTCCCTTAAATTCATTGAGTTTTTCTTTCAAGTACTTACATGTTAGGCCATTGAATGCATATATAGTAAATATTGAAATTAATTCTGTTTGTTGCCTTTTAGCAAAACATTCTTCATGTTTATCTCTTTTAATTTTTTTTAGTATTGCCTTATATGAAATCATTTTTATATCTGTTTTTTTCATTTGTTCAGGTAAGATATAATAAATTTTTCTCCAATCATTTATTTTAATCGAATGAATCTTTGTGTTTTAAATGTGTTTTTCTAAATAAAATATTATTTGAACTTTGCTTTTAATACATTTTAAATAAATTTATTCTATTCACATTCATAGCTATAATTATTAATTTTTTTATTCTCATATTTTTTTTTCTTTGTGGCACTTCTTAATTGCTCCTTATTACAAGTTCTCATACTTTTCATTTCAATCTCCTCTTCAACTTAGGGTTTGTTTTGATTATGATTAATCCCTTCCTGAACTTACCATCTTTCTTATGTATCATCCTTACCTCTTCTTGTCCTTATCTATACCCTTGATGAATTCAATATATAACAATAAAGTCAGTCTCTCTCTGTTTCTGTCTCTGTCT
This sequence comes from Sarcophilus harrisii, assembly GCF_902635505.1. Taxonomy (NCBI): domain Eukaryota; kingdom Metazoa; phylum Chordata; class Mammalia; order Dasyuromorphia; family Dasyuridae; genus Sarcophilus; species Sarcophilus harrisii. Next base: position 389,731,125 of record NC_045428.1, on the reverse strand, counting down.
CTGTCTCTCTCTGTCTCTTTCTCTCTCTCTTTGTCTCTCTCTCTCTCTGTCTCTCTCTCTCTGTGTGTGTGTGTGTGTGTGTGTGTGTGTGTGTGTGTGTGTGTGTGTGTGTTCTGGCATTGTTTTGACCAATTTAGATAAAAATTAAGTTCTACACAGGATATGGTATATTCCTGATCAGAACAAATTCCTAATGTCCACAGAATCTGATTCTTTATTCCAGTCAGGGATGGACAAATGAGTCACTGTGACTTTTTTCCTGGATTTCACTCTCAGAATTGAGTCTCATATTTTCTAGATCTATTTGAAGGAGTTTGGGGAGTGAGCTTATTATCTTCCTTCCTGCTACTTCATCATCTTGGCTCTGCCCAAGTTTTGATTCTTTTTTTTTTTAATTTTACTCCATTGCTTTCATTTCTTTGTTATATGTTTTCATAAACTTGAATTATTTATATTTGTTCTTTTGAGGAAATTTTGTGTTTTCCCCCCTCCAAATCTCAATTATATGTATTTTTGAGTTGTTCTGTTCTGAGTTTGTGTGTTTAGTCATACTAGACACCCAAAAAGTCCTTTTCTGTTTGTTTATTCATTTTTCTGGCTAAGGCACTTAAATTTGAGATCCTCACATCAAGATGAGAATCTTTTCTTTGCCTGAAAGCTTTCTTGGGAATCGGGCTTAATTAGTCTCTTCTATGGATCTGTGCCTTTTCCTTCATCAGGGATGCCAAGAATTACTCCTCCTTTTGTACGCAAACTTAGTTGAAGTTCTTTCCTTGGCAAAAGGTGATAGAGGGGAAGAAAACTTTTATATTAACCCCCTCTTATTTCTTTGGTTGTTCCCCTGTACTGAAGCAGACCTGGCTGATGGCTTTTGAGAAGGAGGGCTATAGAGTGACTTTTTATTTACTTTATTAAAATCCTTTTCTTCCACAATCATCTAAGATCCAAAGCAACTAGTCATCTGGGCTGATGCTGCTTTTCTTCACATCAAGGTATGTTATTTTGTTTTTTTCCCCTCAGCTTTACATTACACTTTCACTTTTTAACCTCCTGAGAATCTTTCGCTAAGGCTTCTTTATTTCATAAAGCTTTTAGTGTGCCTGAGGCTTTCACTTTCCATCCTTCAGGGTAAGTCTTACCTCTTAGACTTTGTTATTCTTCTACAGGAAGGTTTTTAAATTTACTTTAACTTTTATCTCTTTGGATTTTTTTATCTTCTTCACTGACTTGGAGGTAGAGATGGATTTGGGAAGTTCTGTGGTAATCCATTTCTTATGAACCAGAGATAGAGATGTGGGTTATAGACATATAAAGGTAGAAAAAGTACATTTTTCTTCTTTATGTATTCTGTGTACTCCTTTCCTGACAATATATCCTGTCTCCTTTACTTTGCATAGATAAGCTATCTACTACGTATGCACTCTACATTCCCCCTCTGGCACATGGAATCTTTCTTTTCTTCAATGGTCAGCTCAAGCATCACTTCTACATGTGGACTCGTCTGGATCTCATCACATGCCCAGTTGCTAATGCCTTCCCTTCCCTCCAGAAATTACCTAATTTAATTTCATGTGCTTACCTGTTTTTATATAATTTCCTCAAAATGGAATGTAAGCAATATATGGGAATATATGGATTTATCTCAATATCCTTAATACTTGGTATGTAGTAGACAATGGCATTTAATAAATATATTTTGAAAAAAAGTCTGTTGTCTTTTGAAATACATGAAAATAAAAATATGACATGATTAAATAGAGTTGTATCATTCCTTTTGCTCATACCTAAAATAAGTCTTGAGCTAGATGGCCTACTAGGTAGAGTGCCAGGCCTGGAGTCAGAAAGACCTGAGTTTGAATCTGACTTTTGAAGCTTACTAATTATAAGGGGGAGTCACTTAATCCTGTATGCCTCAATTCTTCATTTATAAAATGAGCTGGAAAAGGAAAGAGCAAACCATTCCAGAATCTTTGCCAAGAAAACTCTAAAGACTGAAGAGCCAAATATAACTGAAGTGATTTAACAACAACAAAAATAAGTCTAATTGTCACACCTGTACTATACTAATTAGGAACTAGTTCAATTGACAGCAGCTACCTGAGATTCAAATTCAGTGCTTAAAACAAATTTAAAAGTTTTACCAACTTACTCTGCAATTTTTTTTTGCCCCATGTTCCAGCAATAGAAGGTCATAATAGTTAAAGGGCTAGAGAAAAATACTTTTGTTATACACTACTCATTAGATCCTTTTATATAATTTAAACCAGAACTTGCCATCATACAATTAAGATGAAACTACAAAGAATTCATAAAGGAATTGCAAAGATTATTAATGGTTGGAAGACATGCTACGAATTGAAGTTAGAATAACTATGGTTATATAACCCAGAAGATAAAAAGGTACAGAGTTGTTTGATTATTGTCATTAGAGCATATGAAGAGATTTTTATGAGAAGGGTGAACATCAATTTTTCTCCATGTCTGCAACAGGCAAGGAAATAAACTTAAATTAAAGCAAGGGAAATTTGAGGTTCTATAAAAATCAATCCCCAAATCCAAAGATAAAAAAAAAGGCTCAGTTTAGTTTTCAGTTAATTACGTATCTTTTTAGAGTATTCACATTCTATGTTAGTAATTTCTATTGTTTAAAAACTTAAACCTATTAATGTAATTTTTGATTTGGAAATTTCATGAAATTTTTTACAGTATGTTTCAATGAAATTATTATTTTCTATATTAATATTCATTTCCCAAGGAATAAGGATTTGTGCAATGGACAGTCACAGTATACTGTCTTCATTGCTCTTTTAAAATATTTTTATTACTCAGCACTATAAATATCAGCAGACATTAGCATTTCCATATACATAGAAGGTTTATGAACTTATAAATCTCTTTTATGCAAAGCTTTCATTTAAAAAAATTCAATGTTACTCTTAAAAGTTTCTTTTCTGTGTCTCCTCAAACTCTTTGTCTTCTGTATACTGAAAAAAATAGAATGCCCCTCCTTTTTTTCAGGAAGGGAGGAAACATCATTAATCCTACTCTCTATACCATCATCATCAACAACAACAATCTTATAACATAAATGTAGCCAAGTAAAACAAACCATGCATTAGCTTTGTTCTAAAAATACCAGCTCAATGTATATCTCAAGTTCTTCATTTCTTTAATCAGACAATAGGTGCAATATTTCCACTTTGTTGCTCTGGAGACATAGTTGGTCAAAATAATTAGAGTTCTTAAATCTTTAAAAGTTGTCTTTTTATGAGATATTTACAAACTGTTTTCTTGATTCTACTCATTTAATTCTGCATCAATTCACAAAAATTTTAGTTTTTCTGAATTTTATCATTTGTCATTTTAATTCTTTAATATTTGTATTATATTCATATACTATATTCATTTAGTTGTTATCTACTTGCACCCCCATAATTTCCAACTCCAGTGGTCTTGTGTTGGAAGTAGTCATCTGCACTCAGCAAGAGAACTGTGGGAACTGATTGTGGATCACAACATAGTATTTTCACTTTTTGTTGTAGTTTGATTGCATTTGTTTTCTTTTTCATTTTTTCCCTTTTTGATCTGATTTTTTCTTGAGTAGCATGATAATTATAGAACTATGTATGGAACTGCATATGTTTAACATATATATGCATATGTTTTGAAAGTAAAAAGCTTTAAAAATACATAAAATTGTTGTCACACACACATACACACACACACACACACACACACACACACACAGACTCCTTAGAGAAAAACACAATATGAGTACTGGGACTTGACCAAGGTCAAAGACAATAGGTTCTCATTTATCCTACAAACTTATATTTCTCTTAGTAGAGTACAATATAATATTTGCCTTTTTAGTTCCCATAATGCACTAATGATTCATACTGGGCTTGCAATCGACTAAAAGTTTTAGATCTTTTAAACAACTCTCTAGCCATCCTTTCCTTAACTTTCATGCAGGAAGTTTATCTTTTTAAAATCAAATGTAAAACTTTACACTTGCTCTGGGGCTCAATAATATCTAATTAAATTTAGACCAATGTAGCCTATCAGGTCTGTCATCCAATTATTAGCTATTCACCCCCATATTAAGATCATCTTTAGATTTAATGAGCATACCAGCTCTCTGTTTTTAATCCATCACCAATAAAAATGTGAAATGGCATAGGAATAACCACAGATCCCTGGGGCATTCCTTGGGAGATCTCCTAAAAAATGACATTGATATAGTAACAAATAGTCTGGGCCATTCAACTTCTTCTAAATTGATCTCATCTTATTCTTATCTTTTCATCTTTTTCAAAAGAAGTTTATGAGATACTAATAAAATGATTTGTTAAAATTTAAGTGATTTCTTTCTAAAGCCTTCCTCCAATCTAACAGTTTAGTAGCCTTGACAAAAGGATGAAAAAATTAATCTGGCATGAGCTGTTCCTTGAGAACAATTAAGTGATTAATACACTTTTTTCTAGATGTATATTACCTTTTTTTTTGGTCTTAAACCCTCATATTTTCTTTTTTTTATTATAGCTTTTTATTTACAAAAACATATGCATGGGTAATTTTTCAACATTGACCCTTGCAAAACCTTGTGTTTCAACTTTTCCCCTCCTTCTCCCCACCTGCTCCCCTAGATGGCAGGTAGTTCAATACATCTTAAATATGTTAAAGTATATGTTAAACACAATACATGTATACATATTTATACAGTTATCTTGCTGCACAAGAAAAATCTGACCTAGAAAGAAAATTAAGAAAACCTAAGAAGGAAAACAAAAATGCAAGCAAACAATAACAGAAGAGTAGAAATGCTATATTGTGGTCCACACTCTTTTCCCATAGTTTTCTCTCTGAGTGTAGCTGATTCTCTTCATTACTGAACAACTGGAGCTGGTTTGAATTATCTCATTGTTGAAGAGAGCCACATCCATCAGAATTGATCATCATATAGTATTGTTGTTGAAGTGTATAATGATCTCCTGGTTATGTATACTACCTCTTTAATGAGTCATTTTAGAATCTTATCAGCAATACAAGTCAAGTTTATAATTTAGACACTTTTTAAAATAAAAATATCAGATTATTTTCTCTTTTTTCCAATCCTGCAATTTTCTCATTTTTCAACAATCTTTCAAGTATAACTAAAATGATATAATGAATAAACATCCCTTTTTTTCAGCACTATAAAATGTAGCTCAACTGGGAAATGAGATTTAAATAGATCAAGACCTTAGGTACTCTTAAATGTCTTGATTTATCTTGTTTGTCAACTCCATTACCCATATTTCATTCTAACACTTTCTGAACATCTTTTTTTGGCAGAGAAAACAGGAAAAAAAGAAAAAAGAAAAGAATTATATAACTCTATCTTTTCTCTATTTTAATTTATAATTTTCTACCTATCCAAGCAATAGCCCTCTAACTTCTTGAATCCACTTGAAATAACTTTTTTTTTTAAAAAAGAATCACATTCTTGTTTTGAACTTAGTGTTCCGTTCCAGAGCCCTTTCTATGGACTGTTTTATATTGGAGTATCTAATCATGAATTGAACAGATAACAATACTCACTCAGGTAATATTTTGCTTGACTGATACTGTAATAATATATTTCTATAATAAAGTACTTACCAGTTAATATTTTCTTCAAATCTTTAACCCACAAGGCACAGTGGTCTTCACTTAAATTATTAAGATTTAGGATATAATCCTTTAATTTATTTTGTTCCTTTTTCATACAGACAAAAAGTGTGATACCTAACAAAGTACCACCTTTCTGTTGTTTGGCAGATCGACGCCATTTCAGTTTCACAGAGAATAAATCTTTGAGTTCAATAAATTCTTCTTTACTCAAGAAGTCACATTTGGAATTACCTAGAAAAGAAAACTTTCAATTAAAAACTATTCTCTCTATTCTGGAAACTTGTATTCCCAGTACATAGCACAGTGTCTTGGACATAAGAAATCTTTAATTAATCCTTGTTGATAAACTTTCCTATGTTGTCTGCTGGCCTTCATATGTCATCTTCAGATTCTGCAAAACTCCCCCCAAAAATTCCCATTTAATTTCTTATGCTGACCCATGATATATCAAAACTGTGAGAGGAAAAGTCACAATGTGGAAGGAATAACTTCATCAGAAGAATCTCTCTCTCTCTCTCTCTCTTTCTCTTTCTCTTTTTCTCCTACATATATTATAAGCTATTTTTCACTTGACACACATATGTATGTATATATGTACATATTTGATGTATGGTTGCTCAAATCATTTATTTTCCGCCATATATTTTCATTTATATCATTTAATAATTCCCAATCACATGTAAAAATTCTAAAATCTTGTTAGCAATCCAAGTCAAGCCTATAATTCATACACTTCTTAAAATAAAAAAAAATCAGTATGATATTTTCTCTTTTTTCCAATCCTGACATTTTCCCATTTTTCAACATTCTTTCAAGTATCACTAAAATGACATAGTGAATAAAAAACATCCCCTTTTTAGCACCAGGCATTGTGGCTCATCTGGGAGAAGAGATTTAAACTGATCAAGGCCTTAGGTACTCTTAAATCTCTTGATTTTTTTATTATAATAACTTTTTATTGACAGAACCCATGTCAGGGTAATTTTTTACAACATTATCCCTTGCACTCACTTCTGTTCCGATTTTTCCCCTCCCTCCCTCCACCCCCTCCCATAGATGGCAAGCAGTCCTATGATATGTTAAATATGTCGCAGTATATCCTAGATACAATATATGTGTGCAGAACTGAACAGTTCTCTTGTTGCACAGGGTGAATTGGATTCAGAAGGTAAAAATAACCCAGGAAGAAAAACAAAAATGCAAACAGTTTACATTCATTTCCCTGTGTTCTTTCTTTGGGTGTAGCTGCTTCTGTCCATCATTGATCAATTGAAACTGAGTTAGGCCTCTTTGTCAAAGAAATCACTTCCATCAGAATACATCTTCATACAGTATCGTTGTTGAAGTATATAATGATCTCCTGGTTCTGTTCATTTCACTTAGCATCGTTCATGTAAGTCTCTCCAAGCCTCTCTGTATTCATCCTGCTGGTCATTTCTTACAGAACAATAATATTCCATAACATTCATATACCACAATTTACCCAACCATTCTCCAATTGATGGGCATCCATTCATTTTCCAGTTTCTAGCCACTACAAACAGGGCTGCCACAAACATTTTGGCACATACAGGTCCCTTTCCCTTCATTAAGATCTCTTTGGGGTAAAAGCCCAGTAGTAGCACTGCTGGATCAAAGGGTATGCACAGTTTAATAACTTTTTGGGCATAATTCCAGATTGCTCTCCAGAATGGTTGGATTTGTTCACACCTCCACCAACAATGCATCAATGTCCCAGTTTTCCTGCATCCCCTCCAACATTCATCATTATTTTTTCCTGTCATCTTAGCCAATCTGACAGGTGTGTAATGGTTATCTGAGAGTTGTCTTAATTTGCATTTCTCTGATTAATAGTGATTTGGAACACTTTCACATGAGTGGTAATAGTTTCAATTTCATCATCTGAAAATTGTTTGTTCATATCCTTTGACCATTTATCAATTGGAGAATGGCTTGATTTCTTATAAATTAGAGTCAATTCTCTATATATTTTGAAACTGAAGCCTTTATCAGAACCTTTAACTGAAGATATTTTCCCAGTTTGTTGCTTCCCTTCTAATCTTGTTTGCATTAGTTTTGTTTGTACAAAGGCTTTTTAATTTGATGTAATCAAAAATTTCTATTTTGTGATCAATAATGGTCTCTAGTTCATCTTTGGTCACAAATTTCTTCCTCCTCCACAAGTCTGAGAGATAAACTTATCTTATGTTCCTCTAATTTATTTATAATCTCATTCTTTATGCCTAAATCATGGACCCATTTTGATCTTATCTTGGTATACAATGTTAAGTGTGGGTCCATGCCTAATTTCTACCATACTAATTTCCAGTTATTCTAGCAGTTTTTGTCAAATAATGAATTCTTATCCCAAAAGTTAGGATCTTTGGGTTTCTCAAACACTAGATTGCTACAGCTGACTATTCTGTCTTATGAACCTAACCCGTTCCACTGATCAACTAATCTATTTCTTAGCCAATACCAAATGGTTTTGATGACTGCTGCTTTATAATATAGTTTTAGATCAGGTACAGCTAGGCCACCTTCATTTGATTGTTTTTTCATTAATTCCCTTGAGATTTTCGACCTTTTATTATTCCATATGAATTTTGTTATTTTTTCTAGATCATTAAAATATTTTCTTGGAAGGCTGCTTGGTATAACACTAAATAAATAGATTAGTTTAGGGAGTATTGTCATCTTAATTATATTCGCTAGACCTATCCAAGAGCACTTAATATTTTTCCAATTATTTAAGTCTGACTTTATTTGTGTGGAAAGTTTTTTTGTAATTTTGCTCATATAATTCCTGACTTTCCTTTGGTAGATAGATTCCCAAATGTTTTATGCTGTTGACAGTTATTTTGAATGGAATTTCTCTTTGTATCTTTTGTTGTTGGATTTTGTTGGTGATGTATAAAAATGCTGAGGATTTATGGGGATTAAATCTCTTGATTTATCCTGTTTGTCAATTTAACATTCATTTTAAAATTTTTAAGTTCCAAATTCTCTCTGCTTCTCTTTTCTTCCCCTCTGTGAGAAAACAATTTGATATTGATCCTATTTGGAAAGTCATGCAAAACATATTTCTATGTTCACTATATTGCAAAAGAAAACAGATCAGAAAAAAGTTTTTTTTTAAGCATGCAATTATTTTTTCCACATCATGAGGGTTATGAGCATAGTACTCTTGCAATCTGGAAAATCTGTGTAAAACCCATTAGACTTTTCATCTTCATTTTCCTTTAAGAAATCATATAAGGATCATATAACCCTTTTCTTCTATGATGCCAGAGACTATTGCAATATCTCCTATAGCAATCCTGCATTTCTGAGTTTCTAAACTTTTCGGTGTTGTCTGCTGGCCCTCATATGTCATCTTCAGCTTCTGCAAAACTCCCCCCACCAATTCCCATTTAATTTCTTATGCTAACCCATGATACATCAAAACTGTGAAAGGAAGTCACAATGTGGAAGGAATAACTTCATCAGTTTTTTTCTCTGGATGTGGACAGCATTATTTTAAATCATAAATCCTTCTGAATTGATCTTTTATTGATCATAATAACTAAGTCATTCATGTTGATCATCATACAATGCTGCTATTACTGTGTACAATGTTCTAGTTCTGCTCACTTCATTTTGTATCACTTCATATGGGTATTCCCAGGTTTTTCTGAAATGATATAATGCTTATTTATGCTCAATAAATATGTTCAATATTTATCACAGCACAATTAGAAAGTATGACATCATGGTAATATACCACAACTTGCTCAGTCATTCCCCAGCTGATGGGCATCCCCTCAATTTCCAATTATTTACCACTATACAAAGATCAACTACAAATATTTTTGTACACATAGGTCTTTTGCTTATTGTGTTTTTTTTTACCTCTTTGAGATATAGACCTAGTAGTGGTATTTCTTGGCCAAAGAATATACACAGTTGTATAACCCTTTGGGGTAGAACTCCAAATTGCTCTCCAGAAGGGATGGATAATTTCATAACTCCACTAACATTGTATTACTGTCCCAACATTTTTACATGCCCTTCAACCTGATACATGTGTGGTAATATCTCAGAGTTGTTTTAATTAGCATTTCTCTAATCAATAGTCATTTAAAGAATTTTTTCCCCAGGCCTCTTCTGAAAATTGTTTGTTCATATCCTTTGACCATCTGTCAACTGGGAAATGGTTTATCATCTTATAAATTTTATTCACTTGCCTATATTTTAAAATATGACATCTTGATCTGAGAAATTTGCTATAAAAATGTTGCTAGTTTTGTGCTTTTCTTCTACCTTTGCATTGATTTTGTTTGTGCAAAAACTTTAATGACATAAAAGTTATCTCATTTGTATTCCGTAATTCTTCTCTATCTCTCATTTGGTCATAAATTCTTCCTTTTTTCATATATTTAACAAATAAAATTTTTCATGGTCCCCAACTTACTTTATGTCTAAATCATATGTTTATTTTGGCCTTATTTTGGTATGACTTGGTATAACACAGTAATTCTATATCTAGAATTTAAAAAGTTCTGCAAACTTTTTTCCAGTTTTTCCAGCAATTTTTGTCAAATAGTGAGTTTTGTCCCAAAAGCTACAATCTTTGCATTTATCAAATACTATATTGCTACAATTATTTATAATTATAGACCTAAGCTATTGCACTGATCCATCACTCTATTTCTTCCTCTATAACATTGTTTTGTTAATAACCATTTTTTACTTGATTTTGAAATATAGTGCTGCCGGACCACCTTCTTTCATATATTTTTCATTAACCCCCTCGATTTTTTTGACCTTTTATTTTCCCATATGAATTATTATTTTTTGTATCTCCACAAAATAATGTTTTGGAAGATAGACCGGCATAGAAATTAATAAATAATTCAATTTAGATAGAATTGTCATTATATTGGCTTGATCTATGCAAAAGCAATTAATGTTTCTCCAGTTGTTTAGATCTGATTTTATTTGTATGAAAAGCATTTTCTAATTGTGCTCATATAGTCCCTGCATTTATCTTGGCATATAGGTTCCGAAGTATTTCATATATTGTCTATAATTACTCTGAATTGAATTTCTTTATCTCTTATGGCTGGGTTTTATTGATATTATATAGAAATTGTGATGGTTCATGAGGTTTTCTTATATATCCTGCAACTTTGCCAAAGTTAATTTTTAGTTGATTCTCTAAGAATATCATATCTTCTGCAAACAATTATGGTTTTATTTCTTCATTGCCTATTTTAATTCCCTAAATTTGTTTTTCTTAGTTTAATGCTATAACTGACATTTCTAGTATGATTTGAAAAATAGTGGTGATAATAGACATCCTTGCTTCACCCACAATTGACGCTTGGTGGTAGTTTGAAATAAATATTACTTAACCTTTTAAGGAAAATTATTTTTATTCTTACACATTCCAGTGAATTTAAAATGTTATTTAATATTTAGTAGGTTAAATATATCTTAATATGTTGAATATTTTTTCAAAACATTATAATTTAAATGTTTTGTCTTCATATCATGAATTATATATTGATATTGTAAATAAAAGATAAAATTGTTAAAATAAATCAGTCTCAATAACCAGCAGAATGATTTCTGAGAGGCCTGGAGGGACTTACATGAACTGATGCTAAGTGAAATGAGCAGAACCAGGAGATTATTATACACAGCAACAATAAGATTATGAGATGATCACTTTTGATGGACTGTGGCTCTCTTCAACAATGAGATGATTCAAACCAATTCCAATTGTTCTGTCATGAAGAGAAAAATCTATACCTGGTGAGAGGATTGGGGGAACTGTGTGGTTCACAACATAGCATTTTCATTCTTAAAAATAAATAAATAAATCAGTCTCAATTTGAACAACCTTACCAGTAAATTAATTTAAGACTATGTCTTAGGTCACAGTAATTGTACATTATTGTACAACTGTACAAAGCCATTGATGCTTTAAACAATTTCACCTTCCATTATTTCTTTTGTTCTTCAAAATATCAAGATGAGGTAGAAAGGAGAAATTTTATTATTCCCATTTAGGAGAAAAGGAAACTGAGGAAGAAGCAACTTGATCTAAAAATCATATCAAGATATTAGCAGAGCCAGTTCTGAAACACAAATTTCCTGATTCAAATTCTAGCATTTTCTCCATTAAATAATAGTTTCCCAAACTTCTACTGCCAATTCCTTTTGTATATTATTTTATATTATGTATTTTTTTCCATTTTCCTTTCTGTTCTAATCTGTGAACTGAGTGATTCTTTCTCTCTACAGCCTCTATAGATTTCATCTTTTCTTCGTTTTACATACACACACACAAATAGGCTTTTCCTAGTTTTTGCTTAGATGTAGCCTTCTGAAATATTGTATAAGCCTTCTGAATCATTCTACAATTTTCAGTCTAATTCCTCCAAACCATTCTTTGATTTCACAACTTTTCCAATTCCATAGAAACTCCATTCTCTGGAAGAAAAATGTAGAAATTATATTTAGGATTATCTTTGTCTTCCCAAACATATTAAGTACCTATTCTTTTAGTTGGCTACAAAATCCCTAAAAAGATGAGCCCCAGTAATGGTGTGTATGCATAAAGCAAAAAAAAAATAATAATTCAGTTGGTGGGATCTTAGCTAGGGTGACTTGTATGATAAGTTCTAAGCAATCTTCCTTAGATGTCTTTGCGTACTTTCCATATTAAAAGTTCCTTTCCCTCTTTTCCCAAGTACTTAAAATATATTACAAAAGAAGGAACATCTGCAGAATTATATAATAGGTTATGGCCATACATGAATAACCCACTTGCCAGATTCCTGTAAAAGAGTTAAAAGGGAATAGGCAAAGCATAGTTTTAGAGCTGCAAGCTTAGAATAAATGTGGTTTTTTTTAATTATTTTCTAAATGCTGGCCAAAATAATTTCCAAATAAAAATAAACCTTCTTTAGAACAAAATTATTTTTTAAAAAGTCTGTGTATTGTCACTATGACAAAGATGACATTACTTATTACAACAATGTTGCATGTCAACATTATTGTCATTAATAAATTAATAAAATGAACAATTATTTAATTGTTTACTATGTGCCAGGTACAATGCAGTTGCTATTGAAACTAAAAGAAAAAAAGAAAAAAAAATCTGCCTTCTTTGTCTCTTTATACCACTAAAACCCACCACTGACCAATTACCACCAATGGGCAAGTAAATCCAAAAGCTCTAGGAATTATGATCACTAGTGTCCAGATCACTAGACCTGCTTCTAGGTCATTCCTCAAAATTATCATGTAGAGAAGCAAGCCCTTTATTGAAAAACCCAGTCATATCCACTAACTGTTGACCACAGAACAGATAAACCAGCCAACTTGTAGTGGCAAAGCACCCTGCTAAAAGAGAGGCAAGAGGCAGTATGTGCTAGGTAAACCCCCCTACTACTTGAACCACTATCTCATATCCTGATGCAGGTGAACTAGGACCTTGACCCAAAAAGCTTAGGAAGAGAAGTACTTCCAGACCACCTGTCCTTTTTTTTAACTCAGCTCAACCCCACATAAGGAAAGCAACCACTATAGAGATGCAAAATAGAAAATGTTTATTGTAGCCTCCACCTCCCCAGCAGCCACAGCCACCAAAAATGAGGCAAAATTGTTTTCTCAAATCCAAAGTCCTTAAAATTGTCAAATGAGTCAACATTAGAAATAGATATGACTCTGTGAATGGAATCAAGATTAAAGAAGGTACCTTTCCATATGCTTTGCCACTCACTACACCCTATGATGCAGCTGAAACCTCCTAAATGTGCTGTCTTCTCCTTAAAAATGTGCATATCTGAAAAGCAGATACTATCTTCTTTTTCTGTTAGTATTGCCCATGCTTAAGCACACTCTCTGATATATGGTATGTACTTAATGCTTTTACAATCATTCATTCTTTCCACAAAACAATCCCTACACCTAACAACCTAATATTAACAATCCAACAGGAGTATTATCCAGCTGACCTGGTTACTTATTAAATTTGAAGAGAATTTCATGTCATAAATTTTATAGATCTAATATTGATAATTGTAAGAGAGAAAGCCCCATTTTCTCACTTTACTTACATGATTTTCAGAATAAAATTAGGACATAAGAATTTCCTGAAAGGGAACATTATCAAATTAGGGAAAATAGCAGTTAAAGTTTTCAGTTGTTTTAAGAGTTATCCAGGAATTCTTTTCAGTGAAAATTTAAAATTTTTAGTTGAGATGGATATAAGGAGGGATCCTGCTGGCCTAATGGCAGAATATTCACTGACTTCCTAGAATGCAAGCAAAGCAACACTGCACGAGATGAAGGAAACTCCTCTACTGCATAAATGATGCTGATAAGATTCTATAAGTCATGTGTGAAGCCTATAGATTCCTTCTCAAATTTTTGAATGTATAAAATAAAATGCACAAAATTACACCCCTGCCAAAAAAACAAGTAGATTGAAATACATTTACTAAAATATTTTAAAACAAATTCATGAATCTTAGGTTCAGAGCTCTTCATTTAAAAGTTAATGAAAAATGGAAATTTAAAAGGTTGATTAAAAAGAGAAAGTGAACATTGTTGAAAGAATAGTCATTGGTCAATCCCAAAAAACTTTAAATTTAGATGATCTAAAAGGACATGAATATGATTTTGTCAAGAACAAATATTGTAAATAATCATATTGAGAGAGGATTATATTTTATAGGTATTCCAAGTACAAGCCCAATTAAAATCCACTTTTATGTCTAATACCTATTCAGTTTCCTTAAAAAAAAAATCCTGGCTCATTTCTGTCCCCATAGGAATCAGGAGAAAGAAATGCAACCTTAATTTTCAAACTAAAACTGGAAAAACTTTAAAATCCCAAATCAACATAAGATGACAATCTACTAAAATTCTCATCTACTGTATTCATATTCCTATGGCAGTAATATATGTGTGCTATACAACAACTAAATTCTACTACAAAGTAAAAATCAAAGCTTTCATTAACATGGATAAGTTTTACTTACAATGGAAATCTAATAGATGCATATAGAATATGTATATAAAATGGTAGTATCTTTTAAATAAATAATATAAATATTATTTATATCACAAGCTAAAATATTCATTTTTCATTGGTAAAAAAATAACAACTTGTTATATAAAATAAATTGTATTTGCTATTTTTAGAACATAATCTTAAGAATCATGAAAAAAATTGTTTGCTATGAGAACTAAAATTACACAGTGTATTATTTTGTTTTTGATGTGTTTTATCATTGAAAAACTATTGGTTCATTAGGATCATATCGGTTATAGCTAGCTATTTCAGAACATTAACTGTCCTCTCACATTACTTACAAAGATACTGGGTACCATCTGTTCTTGAAAGGGATTTAAGTATACATCTATTGGATATCATGCTATTTATTTAATTCAGCACTCACTTCCTATTGTTGTATCTTCTGGGAAAAAAAGTCAATTTAATTACAGGGAATAAAGATAATCTCTCCTGCCAAGTTATCCCGTCACCATGAGAGCAAAGCAGAGACTTATATAAAGTAGGTTACAGCAGTTAGAAGAATAAGACCAACAACACTTAAAAATATTTAGCAGAGATTTAACAAAAATAGAATAGTGAATTGCACTTTTAAAAATATTACTGTAAGCTGAAGGCTTGTCGAAATCAATCTTGGCACATCTGTCTGATGTAGACCGTAAACAGGATTAGAGCTGGATTTATCTGCTGGACGCTAATTGTGCTTGCAGTTTCTGCACATGTCCACATTTTAAAATACTGCCTGAAAAATGAGGCTCCCTGATATATGAATCCATAACAACAGAGTTTATGTCCACACGTATGGTATATTAGACTTTTAAGCAACATGGAGTCTAACATTCTGGGCTATTTAGACTTACTTATCTAATCCCCTAATTAAAAATACAAGATTCTGTTTGAATACACCACATACTGAGTTAAATATCTGTGAAGCAAAGGACCAATAAATTTGAATACACTTTAATTGTAAGAAGATACAACAATGTAATTGTTAACAACTGGGTTAAACTAGGGTTTAAACAAACAAGATTATTCTTTCATTTCAGTAAATATGATTTTAAAAAAAGATTAAATGCCCTCTAGATTAAAGATTTAATCATTGTTAAGCCTAAACACAACATATTTAGAGAAATACAACAATAATACTAAGGATAGGGGGCAATATTCACCTTCCTAACAGGAATTTTCTTTAAAAACTGAGAAAAACTGCTATCTACATCAAAATCTTTTTTTTAAAATAAACACCAAGTACTGCTCTTTTTTCCCTTGATGATAAAAATATGCTGACTTTCAAGTATGGGTTTCTACCCTATGTTATGATTGAAAGATTAGCTAATCCCTGGAAGAATTTAAATGTCAATGATAAATATACTTCAAATTGAACAATTATCTATCAAATACTAAAATCAGGAAGTCAAATCAACTGCTGTGCTTTTTTGAATGTGTTTCTGAAAGTTGCAAACAACAAGAATGCAGATACACAAACACACATACACAGACACACAGACACAAACTTCTAAATATATGTATACATATATGAATACACATGTACATATATACTTCCAAATAAATAATAAATATCATATAAATGATTCCTTATTACTTTTAAAGTAAGCTATTAAGAATATATGATTACATTTTAAAACCAGTTACTTCTAAACTTCTAATAACATTAAGGAAATGTCATTTTGATACTAAATATTTATATGAAAAGAAAACACCAATCATCAACATGCCTTATTCAACACAAAATCAATCATTCAACTAACCATAAAAATCTTGATGACTGTCATCAAAGGAATGAGCAAGACCAAAGATATGATATTGGACTATGTCATCTTCATTAACTTTCAGCAAATATATGTCTTTAAAATTTAAATTTTCTTTATACATTTAAGAAATTATCCTCTGCTTCAGCTGGACTAAAAATAACTATAACATGTTGAAATGTTTTCAGAGAGCAAATATTATAAATAATTGGTATGCTTTATTCCCTCCTGTATGTGCTTTGTATTTATTTATCTCTGTGTCGTGTCATCTCAGTTGAATGTGGGATCTTCCAGGGAATGTTAAATGTTCTTTATTGAATGATTATATTCGTAATGATATATATGTATATATATAAATCAGAATGTAATCAATTATATTTTATCATTTTCACTTTAAGATGAATAAGACTGCTAGGTATTACCATAGTGCACAGAGTGTTGGGCAAATCTGACCTCAGCTACTTCCTAACTGTCTCACCATAAGCAAGTCATTTAACCTATTAACCTCTTTTCCTCATCTGTAAAATCTAGAAAAGGAAATTACAAGGTACTCTAATATCTTTGACAAGAAAAACCCCAACTGGGGTCACAAAGAATCAGACATATCTGAAAAAGTACTTTATTGTTATATTCAAATTTTTTGACCCATACTGATATTACTTGTTCCAATTGCTTTATTATCATTATTATTATTATATTATACTATTTCATTTTTTGTTTTATTGCATATTTTTATTTATTATTCTATTAGTAATTATGTGCACATTTGTAAATTTTGTCATATATAAGTATGTATGTATATGTGTATATATGTACATGTATGTGTATATGTAGATCTGTATTATGTATTTGCATATAATTTTACCACTGGACCCAGATGGCTCTAAAGGAGAAAGTGGAGCAAGTGACCTTTAACAGCCCTCCCTCACTTCAGTGCAATTCATTTGCATGTCACAGCATCACCTCCCTGATGTTATGATCCTCTTGGAGAATGAAGGATAAACAATATTTATAAACATACACATATAAACAAATCACGCATACACTAATGTCCTTTATATTTATCTGAATTTTCTTGATGTCTAAATGAATGACTATTAAATGAAAAAGGCATTTAGTAATTACTTAATGTGAGCAAAAACCTATGCCAAACACCAAAATTACAAACAAAAGCAGAGATAATTTCTGCTAGTGAGGAAAGGCATTACATTTGGAATTCTCAGGTGAAAGTCAAATGTCTTTATAGAGTGTAGTAGTAAAATAAATGGTAAAGAATCTTACTTAATGTCATTTCCATTAACATAATTACATTCATTTGTGATGCTGAACCATTTGACAGAAACAAAGACTCTAGTACCCAGAACTTTTTTTTCCCCCTAGTTCTTCAAGAGCTATAGAAGCAGGAGCTATAACATGGCTGTGGAAATTACCAAGTCACATCATCACAGACTGCTTCTCTGGACAAAAAATAACTCTAGGAGTTGGACTTTAAGTGGATCCAATAGTCTGTGCAATATTAATATGCTTGGGGCTCTTAGAGGGTTAGAAATTCTCTTACTATTGTAACACAAACAAATGAATTATTTTAATCTTATTGATGGTTGTGAAAGCACAGTCATTTCTTTAACAAAGGATTATATATGTAACTCTTGATTAGTTGAATGTGTGTGGTGTGTGTGTATGTTTGTGAGTGTGTGTGTGTGTGTGTGTGTGTGTGTGTGTGTATAATGATGCTGTCAGGCATTTTGCTTTGCTTAATTGTCTTTCATTGTAAAACATTTTCTCTGGAGTGGTCCTTTAACTTTCCCTTGCTATGAAATCATTTAAGGGATATGAATTCTCTGGTGCCTTGAATTCATAATTTGCTCTCTTTTCTGCTGCCAGGGATCCCGCATACACTCATGCTGAGTATAGACTCCTACTGAATATGAAGGTCTTCTACAAAACACAACATGACAGACTGGAGGAAGAGGAAGAAATGGAAAGAAATAACTTTTCTTTGACTGTTGCCCTCTGGTAACAAGAAAAAAAGACAAAGTACAAAACTTTCTTAAGAGCTGAGGGTTCTTCCATATTTGATTCTCCTCTCTACTGTCAGAGATCATGCTCTTTAGAAAGAAAGGAGGAAATATGTGTTCATACAGAACCTGTTAAGTGGTAGCCTTTACAAATATTTCATTTCTTCTCAAAGTTGGTGGGATTTTTGTTTTGTTTTGTTTTTTTAATAAACTATCAGAGATACAGTTGATCTTCAGTCAGAAAATGGCAAGCTACACTTCTAATTTCATGGAAGAGAAGTAATAGGAGCTTAGTAAAGGAGTAGAAAGTAAAATCTTTCTTTGTGTTTAAATATATTAACATCTCTCTAGAACATGTAATTTCATCAGTTTGGGAAAGGAGATGAAATTAAGTATACGAAGACAATCTTTTCATCTTGCCCAAACTATATTAGTATTCTAATATATTAACATATATTATACATTCAAATTAAAATACAGATACTATAATATTCATTTCCTAGAGGAGAAAACAGATTTAAAGGGTTTGCATGGTTCCTGGTAGGTATCAGTAAATAATGAATATATATTTGTATAATAATATAATAAACATAATGAATTTATATGTATGTATACATATAAAGTTAATTGCAGAACAATTTTCCAATTAAATGCAAATGAGGAAGATCATAAATAATTATGTATACATTCATTTATCATATCTTCATGTGTATATATATATGCATATGCCATTTATATAAGAATGTTTATGCACGTAAAGATAAATATATTAAATCTTTGTTATTAAATTATAATTTTAGAAAGAGGGACATATTTGCATTTCATATACAAAGTTCCTGGTAGTCAAGTCAACAAATATATATCAAATGAATATATAATTAACATGTATACACACATACATGCACACACACACACACACACACATATATATATATATATACACACAGATATATGAAGACTTAAAGGTATGGGACAACTTTTCAACTAAATGCAATTGATGGTATAGAACAAATTATAAATAATTATTTATAAATACAAATAATTACATATGTATTTTTCTATATATAGTATATATATGCATATAAAATAATATGAAATTTTCAATTAACTTATGATTTTTGAAGGAGGAACCATATCATACATATTTACATTTCATATGCCTAGTCCCTGGTAGTCAAGTCAATATACATTTGCTGAATGAATGAATGAAGACATCTCATTACCTCAACCACTATCTGGAAAATGGCTACAATTAATCATTTCCTTAAAAAAAAACATGACAGGGGTTAAAAATAATAAGAAATATTATAATTTCCAGAAAAGTCCATATCAATCAGATTTCACCATTTCTTCATCCAATTCTCTATTTTTATAAACCTTAGCATTATATTTTACCTCTATCTGAGCTTCCAAATCAGTTTCTAAATTCTGTGTATTCTATTTATGACACCTCCCCTCTGCACACATATTGCTACCACCACAGTGTTGATCTTCATTCCCTTCCTCCCTATTATAGTAGCTTCATAAGTAGGTACTTCTACCTGTATTCTCCCTAATCCTGACTAATTAAATCCAGCCGGCCACTTTAATAATAATAATATTAATAAGCAATTGTGAATTTGAATTGATCTCAATGGCCTTCTAGTCCAAACTATATCTAAAAGGGATCCCTGTTGTAATAAACTCCATTCAGTCTCTATTTAAAGACCTCCTCCAAAGGGAAACCACTCTACATACTCTTTAATCTAGCAGAAATCACTATGTACAATCTTTAACCCAGAAATATCACTCCTATCATCTATCTTAAGGAAATCAAAGAAAAAGACATCTATTGTATATAAATATTGATGGCATCTTTTATTGTAGTGGCAAGAAACTGGAAATCAACAGAACATCTATTGATTGAGGAATGATTGAACAAATTATATGTAATGGAAATATATTGTGCTATAAGAAAATAAAAAGGCCTGTTTTAGAGAAATTTGGGAAGACTTGTACAAATGAATGTCAGGGGATTTTTTGGTCATTTCCAGAGGAAAGGTCATTCCCTTTGACAGAGAAAACAAGCAAAATCAGAATTGAGCATCTCTGTATTAAAAACAAAAAGTATTTTTGTTGTCCTTAACTTTCTTTTCAACTTTCATCTAGTTCAAAGCTTTAAAACTCATGAAACAGACACAATTTTTACAGGGAACTTTCTCATTTTCTGTTGCCTGGCCTGGCATTCATCTCTTCAGACAACTCCTGTTTATCACAGTGCCATAAAAATGCCATGCTTTAGCATCTTCCCTCTCTCTTGAACTGACTTTCCCTGAAGAATCCTCTACTTCATGGGATCCTATCTATCCTTGTTCTGAATATGTGTTCCCAATAACTAGAAAGCACATCTTTAAAAGAAAACTTAAATTTTCACTCCCTTTCTAATCACAAACTCTAGAACTCAGCTTTCCCTTCCTCCTGGGGAATCAGCATCTAGGTGCTTTCCTGCCTCGATGCACTATTTCATACACTACTTCCTATAGCTGTAATATCCTCCTCATTTTTTCCATTTGCTGAAATCCTATGCAATTTTTAAAGACTAGGTCATAAACCACATCCTTTTTTTTCACTCACTCAGTAATCTCTCTTTTCTCACAACTTGTATAGTACTCTGTTTCACACTTACCTTGTATTGTATTTATTGTCAGTTATATGCCCTTAAGCCCAATATGGCAGGAATTTCATCTTGTCTAAATTTTGCATATAATCCAAAGTCTAGTACAGCATTAGTAAAATTTTAAAGGCCTGATTTTCATTCCCCTATCTACTATTCCACCCATTTTCCATCTCTTGTCAGCCTCCAAACTACTGCTTCACCCCAGTTAACACTAAGAGAAAATGACAATCTTCCTATCACTAAGAAGAGCTGTATCATCCAACTGAAATTCCCTCAAATCTTTATTCCAAAGTTTCTAAGGATAAGAAACTATTTCCGCATAAAGAATGATAAAGAAAGAATCATAAATAAATTGGAAGAGCATAGGATAGTTTACCTCTCAGACCTATGGAAGAGGAAGGAATTTATGACCAAAGAAGAACTAGAGACCACTATTGACTACAAAATTAAAAATTTTGATTATATCAAATTGAAAAGTTTTTGTACAAACAAAACTAATGCAGAAACTATTTCCTCCTGTTATCTGATCACAGAAGTATCACTATACCTCACTAAGACTAGATCTGTTACTTGAGTTCTTAATTCTATTTTTTACTCCTCCTTTTGTTTCTTGCCCCCAAAATCATTTCCATTCTCATAATGACTTTCTTCTACTCCAACATCCTAATGAAATGTTTTTTCCAGGGCTCTTTTTTTGATCGTTATTTATAGATTGACCAATAATTTTAAAATTATCTCTCCTGGATCTATTTTCCAGGTCAGTTAATTTTCCAATGAGATATTTCACATTTTTCTTATTTTTTCATTTTGGGGGGGATTTTGCTTTTTTGAATCTTGATTTTTCATAAAGCATTAGCTTCCATTTGATCAATTCTATTTTTAATGAATTATTTTCCTCAGTGAGCTTTTGTACCTCCTTTCCCAATTGATCAATTTTACTTTTTAAGGCATCCTTCTCCTCATTAACTTTTTGTATTTCCTTTTACACCTCTCTCAATTATTTCCCTAATTTTTTCTCTACCTTTCTTACTTGATTTTCAAAGTTTCTTTTGAGCTCTTCCATGGCCTTAGCCCAATTTTTATTTTTCTTTAAGCCTTTGGATGTAGGAGCTTTGACTTTATTATCATCTTCTGAGTTTGTGTTTTGATCCTCCTTGTTACCATAATAACTTTCAATGGTCAGAAATGTTTTTTGGTTTTGGCTTATTTTTCTAGCCTGTTACTCAGCTTTTAACTGTTTGTTAAAGTAGGGCTCTGTTTTCCAGATGGAGGGTGCATTGGCCCAAGTTTCAGGGGTTTTGTGCAGCTGTTTTCAGAAATCCTTCTAGAAATCTGACTACAAACACTCTCTTCTGCCCTGAAACTTATTAGGTGTGTCCTTGCCCCACTGTAGCTGTAAAATCTACTGTGCTGGCAGGGATTGGGGTTCTGCTGCCCCTGGCTATGCTGAGACAATACACCAGACTCCCACCTTGTTGTCACAGACTCTCTCCACTGACATTCCAAGTCCTTCCTGGTGTCCCAGCCAGAGAGGTCTAGAAGTTGCCAGCAGTGCTACAGAGGTCTCACCTCACTTTGATGCTAGGGTCCTAGCTGAAGGTGGGATTGAGGTGGACCTGCACTGGGATTGCATACTATGGTCCCATTATGGTTCCTTTTCTGCTATCTTCTAGGTCCTCCTTATGTCTCTGGGCTGAGAGGTTGGAAGCCACCAGGACTGCAACTGATTCAGAAGCTGGGCCTCGGCTGGGACTGGGTCTGGGCCAGCATTCTCACTCTGGTGTCACAGACCTTTTCTACCGAGTTTCTAAGTTGCCTTTGGCTGGGAAGTATTCTTCCCCATCTTTTTTGAGAGTTCTGATTCCCTAAAACTTGTTTAGGGTCATCATTTAGAAGACTTCAGAGCAATTTGGGGGAGAAGTTGGGCAAATTCTTGCCTTTACTGCACCATCTTGGCTCCGCCCCTTGAAATCATTTTTCAGAGATCATCAATAATAGACAAGTCCAATGTTACAAAGCTATAATTGAGAAATTCAATTTAATTCAATAAATATTTATCAAGCACCTACCTTGTTCAAGGAATGATAGAATATGCTAGAGACATAGAAATAAAAATTTTAAAATACCTCCTATCCTTCCAAGGAAAAAAAACACTTTATTGGAGGGATAAGTGGAGAAGGGCACAGATTTTCCATTATACAGTCTTAGCTGGCGCTTCCCTATTACTCAAAAATACATGTTCAATTTAATTATTAACTCCCAATCTTATTTCCAAACTTTTCCCCTCCCTTCTCAACCATACCCCTATCACCCATACACTTACAGCACATAGATTAATCTACTGAACACCAAAAAATATAGTCATCGGACAAAAAGCTTCCTCAATCTATGTCCTCTATTTCTTAAAAAACATCTACTCGAGTACTACCAAATTCCTTTTATGACACAGACATGGCATTGATACCTAAACCAATTAGCATGAAAACAGAGAAAGAAAATTAAAGACAAATCTCCCTAATAAATATTGATGCAAAAATCTTAAATAAAACATTAGCAAAGAGATTACAGAAAGTCATTCCCAGGACCATACACCATGACAAATTAGGATTTATACCAGGAATGCAGGGCTAGTTCAATATTAGGAGAACTATTAGCATAATTGACTATCTCAATAACCAAACTAACATATTGATTATCTCAATAGATGCAGAAAAAGCATTTGATGAAATCCAACACCCATTGGATTATTAAAAAATTAAAAAACACTATTTAAAAATACTAGAGAGTATAGGAATAAATGGACTTTTCCTTAAAATGATCAGTAGCATCTATTTAAAACCATAAGCAAGCATCATATGTAATGAAGATAAAGTAGGACCATTCCAAATAAGATCAGGGGCAACAAAATTGCCCACTATCATCATTACTATTCAGTATTGTATTAGAAATGTTAGCTTTTGCTATTAAAGAAGAAAAAGAGATTAAAAGAATTAGAGTAGATAATAAGGAAACCAAATTATCACTCTTTGCAGATGATATGATGGTATACTTAGAGAACACAAGAGAATCAATTTTAAAAAAAAATATTAGAAACTATCCATAACTTTAACAAAGTTGCAGGATATAGAATAAATCCATAGAAATTATCAGTATTTTATATATTACCAACAAAGTCCAAGAGATGCAAAGAAAATTTTCATTTAAAATAATTGTTGATAATATGAAATATTTGGAATCAAGAATTATTTGGACACAACTACAAAATATGTTCTAGGGAGCCAAGATGGTGGAGACAACGCATGTTTCTCTCTGACCTTCTCTACAACCCTCACAATAATTATGAAATCCAACCCCTGAATTAGCTCTGAAATGATAGAACCCACAAATATTGGGAGTGCAAAAAATTATCAGCAGAAGATAATTTTGAAGATCTCCAGAAAAGGTCTGTTTCAATTGGAAATGGGAGGGAGGCAGCCAGTGCAAACAGCTGACAGTGCAGAGTCCTGGGGTGTTGCTGACTTTGCTGGTGTTTCTGACTCCACTTGGCAGAGAATCTTCGGAGAGGAATTAACAGGAATCTACAGCAGTGTTGGCCACTCTGCCCTGGATGCAAGCCAGTAGATCAGCAGAGAAGTTATAAAACATCCAACACAAATACAAAAGATCAATAGTGAAACCCCAAATACCAGAATCTTATGGGACTTGGCTATGCCCACCCAGCACTGGGAGTGAATCAGCACTGGCCCAGCACATCTGTGGTGGCTTGGAAAATCTCCTCTGCCTTAAAGGCAGACCTTAACTTTAAAAAAAGAATTAATAAAAAAGTAAGAAGGGCTCTAATGACTGACAGCTTTTATGGCAAAAGAGAAGAACAGATTTCAAACCCTGAGGAGACTACAGGCAGATTGTCTCCAGATGAAGCCCCAAAAGGCTATATAACGTGGTCCTCATCAATAAGGTTCTTCTAGAAGAAACTAAAAAGGATCTTAAAAGAGAGGTAGAAGAAAAATGGGGAAATAAGATGAAAAATTTGCAAGAGGGTCTGGAAAAGGCAACACAGAAACTATCTAAAGACAGTTCACTACAAAATAGACTTAGTGAAATGGGAAAAGCATATAACTCACTAAAAGATAAATCTAATAAAATGGAAAAAGAAAGCAATTCCCAAAAAAACAGGATTTGTGAAACATAAAAAGAAAATAATTCCTTAAAAAACAGAATTTGTGAAATGGAAAAAAGAAAATAACTCCTTAAAAAACAGAATTTGTAAAATGTAAAATGTAAAAAAATGTAAAAATGGAAAATGGAAAAAAATTCCATAGAATTCCATAGAACAAAACAACTCATTTAAAAATTCAATAAGACAAATACAAATACAAAAAGAAGTTAAAAAAAGTAAAGGAAGAAAATAACTCATTAAAATTCAGAATTGAACAAATGGAAATGAATGACTCAATGAGACAAAAAGAATCAGTCAAGCAAAACCAAAAAAAAAAAAAAATAGAAAAAATAGGGAAAAAATGTCAAATACCTAATTGGGAAAACAATTGACCTTGAAAATAGATCTAGGAGAGACAATTTAAGGATTATTGGACATGCTAAAATACATGATGAAAAAAAAAGAGCACTATCTTTCAGAAAATCATCAAAGAGAACTGCTCAGATATCACAGAAACAGAAGGTAAAATGATCATTGAAAGAATTCGGCAATACCTCCTGAAGGAGACCCCAAAATTAAAGCCCCAAGGAATACCATGGCTAAATTTGAGGACTATCAGACCAAGGAAAAAATATTACAACCAGCCAGAAAGAAACAATTCAAATATCGAGGAGCTGCCATAAGAATTACTCAGGACCTAGCAGCTTCCATTGTAAAGGATCAAAGGGCCTGGAATCTTATATTCTGAAAGGTGAAGGAACTTGGAATGCAGCCAAGAATAAATTACTCTGCTAAACTCAGCATTTTCTTTCAGGGAAGAAGATAGACATTCAATGATAGTGGTGAATTCCTTTTATTTTTGATGAAAAGCTAAAGAGCTAAACAAAAAACATAACCTCCAAATAAAGAACTCAAGAGAAGCATAAAAAGGTAAAAAGAAAGGAAAAAAATCTCTTGAGAACTGTATTTCTGTTATGGGGATACATTGAGAGTACACATATAATTTGATTTTACGGTCATAATAAAAATAAAACTAGAGATGGAAATGGGATTGTAAAAGAAATAAAAGGGGAAAGTGGAGGTAAAATGAGGGAAATTGCATCTCAGGAAGAAGCAAAGAAAACATTATAATTTAGGGAAAGAAGGGTGACAAATATTGTGTGAATCTTACTCTCATCAGATTTAGCGAAAAGAAAGAATATTAGATATATTTGGTTTCCTCAAGAAACATCTATCATCATTTAGAAAAGTGGGAGGGAAAAGGAAAAAAGGGAAAGGGTAGGCTAAATCGAAGGGAAAAGAGAAATAGTAGGGGAAAGATATAATAAAGGGGGAGGTTCTCTAAAGGCAAGTAGTATTTGTAAGTAAAATACTAGGGAGGAGGGAAAGGGGAAAAGGAAAGAGGAAAGTATAATTGGGGTTAATAAGATGACAGGAAATACAGAATTAGTAGTTTTAAATGTAAATATGAATGGGGTGAACTCTCCTATAAAATGTAAGTGGATAGCAGACTGGATTAAAAGCCAGAATTCTACAATATGCTGTTTACAAGAAATACATTTAAAGCAGAGTGATACATACAGAGTAAAGGTAAAAGGCTGGATCAGAGTCTAATATGCTTCAGATGAAGTAAAAAAGCTGGGATAGTCATCCTGATTTCAGATCAAGCAAAAGCAAAAACTGATCTAATTAAAAGAGATAAGGAAGAAAATTATATCTTGCTAAGGAGTACTATAGATAGTGAAGCATTATCAATATTAAACAGGCATGCACCAAGTGGTGTAGCATCTAAATTCCTAAAGGAGAAGTTAAGAAAGTTGCAAGAAGAAATAGATAGCAAAACTACAATAGTTGGAGATCTCAACCTTGCACTCTCGGAACTAGATAAATCAAACCAGATTTTGGTTTGAATGAAGTTAAAGAGGTAAATAGAATACTAGAAAAACTAGATATGAAATTTCTCTTATTTCTTTCTTTGGAGAAAATTGAATGGAGACTGAAAGGAGTATGCTTTTTTTTTCTTGGCAGTTCATGAAACCTATACAAAAATCAGTGATGAGGCGCTAAGGCAGGTACTCTAATTTATTCTTGTAAAGTTGTGAATTGTTTCACTCTATTGGAAAGTTACTGAATAAAAGTTACTAAATTGCTTGTACACTTCAAAAAAACAAAAACAAAAATAAACAAAAAACACCTACTCTCTGGCCACAAAGAAATACCTGCTCCTAACAGGCTAAAAAGCATTCTTTATGCTAATCCTAATCCCTATTTTTTATCCTCATTCTGTTTATGCTACTTCTAAGATTTGTCATTCACATTTCCTTAGTCTTTCCCTTCCAATTATTTCTTAACACATACCAAAAAACATGCTCTACTTCCTCTCAATATAAAACTTCTTGAAAAATTGTGTATAACATATACTTCTACTTCAATACCTGTTCTTGACTCAAATCCCTTAGTTTCTGTCCCACCAGTATGCCAAAACTGCCCTCTCCATAGTTATTCATGCCTTCCTGATTATCAAATTCAATTTTTTATTCTAAATTCTCATATTTCTTGTGACTTTGGACTCTATTGGTCACTTCCCTTTATGTTAATGAGCTCTGTTTTCTTAGCTTTAGAAACACACATTTTCCTGTTTCTCCTACTATAATTCAACTACTCCATCTATGTTTATCTTCCCCAGATTCTTTTCCTTAACTTAGTTATTTACCAAAGGTTCATATTTAAACTTTCTTCTTTCCTTACACACTCTCTCAGGAAATACATTCATTCATAAACCTTTTATTCTAGTTACATGCAGATGACTTCCAGACTTTTTGCCAATCTGTATTTCAAACACAGAGAATATAAAATTGGAAGGAACCATTCAACACAACCCACTCCTATCTCCTTAGTCTTGACAGTAATGACTCTTTTCTGACTGCCAGAGAAGTCTGAAATTGAACTTTTAATCCTCTAACATCTCAAGCCTGCTATCTATTAAAACCTCTAGATTTTTTTCTTTGTCATTTTATAGATCAAGTACTTACTCTTCTGATCTTTCTTTAATGAAATTGATTTTTGAATCCAACTTTATATTTATCCATGATATTGAAATTTATCTAATTAAAATCAGAGCAATACTTCTACCATGTCAAGTTTTTTTTTTTGAGATCCTGACTCAATTTACTATTCCTCCAAGCTTTATGTCATCTGCAAATTCTAATACATCTATATCCTTAACCAAGTAATTTTCCTAGCAAAAAAAAATGAGAGAGAAAATGAGAGAGAGAGAGAGAGAGAGAGAGAGAGAGAGAGAGAGAGAACAACATAATTTCAGGAAAAAAGACTATTAGCAGCTGGGGAAATCAAAAAAAGTGCTGTTTTGGAGGAAGCTAAGGTTTCAACACAGTGGAGAACAAAAAGAAGAGTTTCAGAAAACAGCCTTTGTAAAGGGATAAATGTGGAAGATGAAATATACTGTAAGGGCAATAGTAAGTATATTAATTTACTGGAATATGGAAAGCATAATAGGGAATAACATATATTCAGTTAAGAAAAGTTAGTTTGTAAGTAGATTTTGAAGGCTATTAAAATTAAATGATGGGTAGAGTCAATATTTTATTCTAGAGCCATATAGTTTCAACTGGAGAGTGATAAGAATCAGGCCTATATTTTACATATATCACTTGGCAATAAAATGGAAAATAAATTGGAGAGAGAATGACAAAAGTCAAGGAGATCAATTAGGAGAATATTGTAATATATACCTAGGAGGAACTAAATTGGATTGTTGGCCCAGTGAGTTAAGGAAAGAAAAGGAAAGGCTAGTTGGGTAGAGGAAATAATAGGTATTATAGAGATGACACTGGAACTAACAAGATATCTCATGAATTAAATGTCTGAGGTAAGATACAAGGAGGAACTTGAGTTAAATGATATTGGCTTGAGAGCCATTTTCATTGGGAAATAACAAACTACAAATCAGAGCTTGATTTATTGTTTTGTTGACTGCCTAAACTTAAGAAAGTGACGGAAGAAATGTTAATAATGTTGATTAAATTTAAAAGTGTGTTAATGGCTGTTAAAGATTTACCACTATGCTTCTGTAACTGAACTCACATCTTCTAATTCCAGGTCTAGAACTGTACACATCTTTTTATTTTCTCCAAACTGCTTTTCAATATACTGAGAATTTAATACAACTCTGCTGACTAATGTTCCTAATATGTGAAAAAAATTAACTACCAGGTAAATTTTGTAAAAATGTACTGTGTTCTCCATACTTTCTAGTGCAGTTTCCTCCCTCAATAAAACAAACACCAATTTCTTGGGAAAGGTCATATTAGAGGACACTGTGACTTTGGAACCTAACCACAAAATCCCCAGACCCTCAGATGTTCTGATGGTCTGAGTAATGGAAGACTAATACAATCAGACTCCAAAAATGCTGAACCCATCACCAATCTTTCTAACTTTATCATATTTGCCTATGCACATGTTAACAGAGAAAGAATTAAAGAATCCTGAATCATGTAAAATAAAATAATAATCTTAATTCAAGATGTTCTAAGATCTATCCATTCATTTATTCATTAAATGAATATTGTTTCTAGATAGAAAAATGCATTTTAAAAACTATAATCTAAGTATAGAGCATTGTTAATGAGTTTTTGTTATTAATGAAAAACTAGAAAATCCCATTAACTATATGTGTAATTATTGTTTTTCCATAATTAAGCGAATATTATAAATAAAGCACATATCAACTTCTTGTTTTTCAAAAAAAAAACAAAAACAGCTGCCCAAAAATCTCAATTACTAAGAAACATGAGAATAATTACATTACAAAGGGTAAAACATCCTCTCTTTGTCCCTCTAAATTAAATTGATAGTGAGCTTAGATATAAACCATAGGTTTAATCTTTTTAAAAATTTATGTTTTACAGATTCAAAAATAATAAATAAACTCATAAACTCAATGGATTAAGCTGTCTCATAATTAAAAAGCACTCTCGCTAAAAAACAAAACAAAACAAAAAAAAACGAGTGTCTTTTTCTTTCAATTAAAAGCAAACACTTTTAAAACAGAAAAATAAATCAAATTTGTGAAAGTTATTGAATCTTTCTGGAAAGGCCTAAAAGTTCACTTCAAATGGTCTGATCTTAAAAACGCCTCAGATTTTAGATCACTGGGTTCCAAACATAACAATGTATTTACTCTCAAGTAAAAAAGATTTGTTTTTGGATTTTTTTTCCCCAAGAGAAAATGTATCCGGTATAAGACAATAATGAAACTTGGTACATAATTTTCAGTTTCTTATAGAACTATAGTTGAAAGCTCAAATAAAAATATTTAAGTACTATAATGTCAGATAATATAATAGATTTGGAAATATTTTAAATAGTTTATCTGTAACAAAAATAAATTATAGATACAATATGCTACTGTATACAGAGTATGTCTAAAGCAAAGTTTGTAAAATTACAATATGCCATTTTCTCCTTGATATTGTAATACTTCTATCACTGTTTTAGAAAGATAAATTTGATATCAATATGATGTGACACAACTGCATCAAACCTTAATTTCGCTCACAGTAAGAAGTCACAGGATTAAATAACACTGTGCAGTCTTTTAGAAAAGTTTATTGCTTCCAGATGGATGCAAGTTTCCTTTCAGCAATGATTACATCTAATATGCACAGGGTGCCAACATTATGAAGGACATGGACAAAATGTTATCTAATATGTCAAAATGTAAAAACAAACAAACAAACAAACAAAACAAAACAAGACTTCTGATTAACCTTACACTTGCAGTTGGATTGTGACTATTTGTTTCACCCTTCTGATGAGATAATCATCCTGTAAATGTTTAACAAAATGGCAATAAACACAGCATACTTTATGAACCCAAATGGTAACTATTACATGAGAAAACACAGACAGCAAAATATCCATAAAATGAATGCTAGGTCAGAATGCCTGCTCTTTGCCCCCATGTTGTGTAGTGCCATGTGTTACACTGCATGGTGCTTGCTACCCAAGTGTCCACCTGTGCTCAAATGACAGAATAAACATCGATGTTTATTTTGTTTAACACAAAAACTGTTGAATACACACCATAATCCACTTAAGCCCAGGTACAACTAAAGATATTGTTAATTTGGTGCTATTTGTTTTCTTTAAGGTTGGTAGAAGACTATAATTTGGGGGTTTTAGTGTGTTTTTTTAAAATAATATATTTACTCCAGGATTTAATGAATTGCAACTGAAGAAAATAAAATCCTTCCTTTTAAGAAGTCTAAATAATATGTAAAACTGAGGAATAAAGGATTAAAAAAAAATCTTTCATACAAGAATGAGAAATTATTCACATTTGCTGTCTAACCTACCAAGACAAGAACAATATAAACTTTACTTGTTAAAAGGAAGCATAAGTTAAAGATAGTAATCAGTAATTCAAGGCGTAATTTTATATAGAATAAAATTTTGTTACTTCTAGTTTGTCATTCCCTTGCATATAACTTTCCAAATATTCATATGCTAATGTTACATAAATGAGTATAAAATACAAAATGTAGCATTTCTAATATGATTGTGGTTCCGATAGGGCCAAAATAGAATAAATCATGTGTTTTCTGGAAATATATTAACTTTTGGGTAATTGGAGACTCATATACATATATATAGGAGGTCACATTAATTATTTCCCATACCTCATTGCACTCAACTAAGACAGAAACATGAGGACAAATTTGTATCTGAGAATTCTTTCAGAAAATTTGGAGAATAATTCAGGGAGGAGATAGATGGTGGAGTGGGTTGGCAAATTTCAAGTTCTCTTTATTTCCCAAACAAATAGAACAAATTTGCACCTCAAGGTGAACATAGACTAGCGAAAAAATCAGGAAGACTTGGGACAGAACAAGGGTCCTCCTAATATAGCGACAAAAGATCAGAAGAAAGCTGCCAGGCTGGGGATTAACTTGTCTGAAGTGCAAACACCTCCCGGCTACCTATTGAAAAAACACCAAGTGGGGAGCCCAGGACTAACCTGGGGTGTGGCTGGAACCTCAGCAGGAACCATTGAAAATTTCACCACCAGATCTGTATGTGGAGTTGGAGTCTGGGTCGGGGAAGACTAAGTGAACCTTGCTAGGCCCAGCTGTGCTCCTGAGAAACGGCATAAAGAAACTAGCACCCGGTTAGTGCAGAAGCAGTGGGGCAGGGGTGCTAATGGCTGTGGGCACTTCCAGGAGGGTTGGGGGTTCCTAGTCAGAGTGGAGAGCTGAAGAGAAGCTTGAGACACATCCACTCACCTAATACCTCTCATTTAAAAAAATGAACTGGCAAAGAAGAAAGAACCCTACCATTGAAACATATTATAGGAATAAAGAACACCTGGATTCAGCTTCAAAGGAGAACACTTTATAAAAAACAAAACAAAACAAAACAAAACGTCTACCACAAAGAGAAAGAAACATGAAATGGCTTGCTGTTCAGAGAGAATTTATAGAAGAAGTCAAATGAGAATTTTAAAATCAAATGAGAAACATTGAGAAAAAACTAAAAATAAAAAATAAAAACCATCCAAGAACAATAAGATTATGAAAAAAGAGTTAACCAACTAGAAACGGAGGTAGAGAGTCTCAAAGATGAAAATAATTCCTTGAAAATTAGAATTGGGCAAGAGGAAGCCAGTGAAGCTACGAGAGACCAAGAAATAACAAAACATAAAGAATGAGAAAATAGAACAGAATATGAAACATAAGAATAATGACAGACCTGGAGAATACATCAAGAAGAGAAAATCAAAGAATAATTGGACTGCCAGAAAGTTGTGACCAGAAAGGGAACCTTGACAATATAGTGCAGGAAATGATCCAAGAAAATTGTCCTGGAATGATGGAACAAGTGGGGAAAGTAGAAATAGAAAAAAAAATCCACCAATCACCACCCCAAAGATATCCTTTGTAGAAAACACACAGAAAAATCCTCTAGATCAAAGGGAAAAGTTTGCAAGAAATAAACAAACAAACAAACAAACAAAAAAGAACAATTCAAATATGCTAGAGCTACAATTAGAATTGTACAAGACTTATCAGCAGCTCCAATAAAATACCACAGGTCTTAGAATCATATTTACAAGCAATCAAAAAAACTTGGCCTGTGGCCAAAAGTATCATATCCAGAAAAATTACCTATAATTTTGAATGAGAAAAAATGGACCTTCAACAACTTTAGATTTTCAGGATTTAATATCAACCAAACCCAAACTTAACAGAAAATTTGACATATAAAAGCTAATATCAAAGATCAATTTTAAGAAATTCAACATGGACAATCTTTTTAAACATGGAGAAATTTGTTTTTTACATGAGAAAATATATACTATATGTTTAAGATTCACATCAACAATAGGGTAATTCAAAAGACTGATAGAGTTAAGGTAAAAGTAATCCTCATGTTATACAAATGAGATGCAGAGGAAGAATGAGCATATTAAAGCATTAAGAGGGAAGGAGAGCTCACAGCTCTGAAAACTTATATTGGGAATGGGTTTAATAGGCTATGTATATATATATACACACACATATATACAATGAAGGTAAAATCTATAAAGAAACAAGAAACGGATGGGCAAGCAAAGAGTGAGGGAAGAAGATGAGGGATCTTTAGTGGGGGAAGGGAGGTTAAGTAATAGGCAAATTATGGAGCAGAGTTTAATTAAAGAATAAGCAAGGATAGGAAAGAAGTGTGTATGTGGGGGAGGAGGGTATGTGCAAGTGTGTGTATATGCATGCATATATCTATATATGTATACATAAATATATCTTTTATATTTAACTTCTGTTTGCTTGGGAGTAGTGGAGAGATGAAAGGGCTAAAAGAATAAAATAAATGAGGTGCACAGCAGGGAACCAAAGAACAATTTATAAGAAAGTAAAGAAAAAATGGACATTCGTGAATATAATTTCTTCTACTAATAATACATGCTTTCCTGATCTGGTAATTTGTTGTTATACATTTAAAATCCTCCCTGATGTTTTATCAGGCACATGACAATGTTCTCTTTTGTTTTGTATTACTTTTCTGTTTTTCTTTTTCTCACTGTTTTTTCAAATAAAATAAATTTTTAAAAAGAATAAAATAATTCCTTCATTATTTAGGAAATTAAGCATTAAGTTTATTTATGTAATAATAAATTTGGGGGAAGTTTTTCTTTATTTTAAATTTCTTTTTGAAACATGATTATGTGGTAATAGCACATGACCTTCATCCTCTCCAACAATGGCTTTGCAACTATGATGTCATGACCATATCTAATGGCTACAACTAAGTTCATTTCTCTTACTTTTTGATTATTTTTCTCAAGTGAAGAATTGAGAGCAAGTATATTCAACTATGTCTCCATTAAAAAAAAAACAAGAAGGAATTAAAGACAAAATACCAAGTCCATCTTCACCCTTGCTCTTGGGAGATATTCTCAGATGCCAATCAACTATTATATGCAGTGGTGCTGAACCAACCAGAGGTTCAAATCCATGGGAGCTATAGGCATCTTGTCAATACCAGGTCTTCTGATCTCACTTGTCTAGAAGTATAGCTTA
Source organism: Sarcophilus harrisii (assembly GCF_902635505.1). Lineage (NCBI taxonomy): Eukaryota > Metazoa > Chordata > Mammalia > Dasyuromorphia > Dasyuridae > Sarcophilus > Sarcophilus harrisii. The sequence goes on along the minus strand of NC_045428.1, from coordinate 389,696,199 downwards.
GAAACCAAGGGACATTAACACAGAAGCCAAATCCATGAAGATCCATGAAGTCTAGGGCCATCACTGTGGAGAAAGCCAATTCTGGGGCTAAGATTAAGACCACATTTGGAAATATCAATTATTCTAGGAATATATACCTAAAGGAAGAAAATCATCCTGGGTTTCACCTTTTCTAAGGTCTGTTGGCAGCTTTCCTCATCCTCTTCACTATGTGGAACTATTTTTACTCCCCAGCTTTCTTTCTCCTACTGCTCCTGCTCTTTATATGCCTCTTCTACCTTATGTGTACCTTTCCCAGTCATCTTCCCAGATAGCCCTGGAGAAAGCCTTCAACTCAGGATTTGGCAGAAAGAAGACAAATAAATACTGTTAATAAATTAATTTTAAAAAAGATAAAAAAGACATTAGGTCCTCTTACTAACATTTTCAGGGCTACCTATTGAGATAACACTTATCAATAAAAAGAGAACTCAATTAACTCTATTTTCCTGTTCTTGGTAGCAAGGGAGAAAGGAAACAGTGAAAGGAAGGTTATTTGAAAAGATCAACAATCTTGACAAATCTATAAACTAACTTAATTTTTATAATTATCATTGTTCAAATAGACAAATGATCTCATTGATTGGGATGTGCCCTTCAGTAATGTCAACCACAAGCCATCCATGCCTATTCATCCTGTGAAACTCTTGTCCATGTTTTCCATAAGTTTACAAAAGGGGATAAAACCAACCACAGAGAGAGACCTTGTGAGGGCACGCTCTGAGGAATCAGAGGATTCTGGTCAGTTCTGGTCAGCACAGATTACCTGTGGCTAGTCCTCTGTCCTATGGCTGTGGTAACTCAGGATGTTGGCTCACTATTCCTCTGTTCTATTTCCTGGGAAAACAACATGTTTGGAGATTACAAGGAAGAGAGAAAATGGTCATGATGACTTGGTGGTTAATATTCCTATAAGTGCTTGTTGCTGCTTTAGTGAAAGACATAAAAAGTCTTACCCTCAAATTAATACATGGAGTTTGTTCTTCACAAATGACCCGTGTTTCATTTCAGCTGGTCTTCCAGTCCTTCCCTCCAAGGTCTAAAACCTCACTGACTGCCTTGCTGTTATGGGCTGGACCAGTAGCAACAAGGCCTTACAGTTCTCTCCTTAAAAGGAAACCAGAGAAGTACCAGACATCCCTCACTCTCACATCATAACCAATCTATCTTTTCAATTAATATTTAACATCTTTCACTTTTTTCACTTTTGTTATTCTTTGAAGTTTCCATTTAGTTATAATGACAGCTCCACAGTGCTCCTCTCATTAATGCCCCAACCAAATTCATTTAGCATCAATTCATGTACGTCCTTCCAGGCCTCTCTAAAATCATTCTGCTGATTGTTTCTTATATAAAAATAATATTCCATTAACATGGATATACATTTTTATTATTTATTTTGCTGAGACAATTGGGGTTAAGTGACTTGCCCACAGTCACACACTTAGAAAATGTTAATTGTCTGAGACCAGATTTGAACTCAGGTCCTCCTGACTTTAGGGCTGGTGCTCTATCCAGTGTACCACCTACCTGCCCCTTGTGATAAATATTTTTAATTCTTCAGAAAATGTTATCCACAATACATACTTTTCTGCCCCAATAGTACCACCTATAGAAGATTGGCATTATGTAGATGGACCTCTGCTTTCCTGGGAAACATGAGGTCATTAAGAATATTGTACATTCTCAAATTATCATGCCCTTTTAATGACTCCAAGTTGCTCTCCTCCTTCTTATCAACTCTGGGACAATTAACCATCCATCTTTATTATCTGTCCTAGATAGATACAGTGACAGAGAAGCTCTACAGGTTGTCTATATGACTGTATATCACAATGTATCTCACAAATGGTCATCAGTCTTCTCCAGGAGGCTCCAATCAGCACAATGCCATCTGCAAACAGAAACATCTAGAGGATTTCATCATTAACAATGAATTCCTATTTAACTTGACCTATGAATTAGATTTTCTCCACCAGTGTCTCACGTTTTTGGTGAGCATACATATCCCTATTTTGTCTCTCCTGAAAGCTATGATCAGAGGGTCAGTGAACAGGAATATTTACATTGTTTTATCTTTCAAAAAATATTGAATGACTTTGATGTATGGATAGCTAACATCTTTTTGCAGGAGAGCTTTAAGCAGGAATTTTGCTCTATGTGTGAAATAAAATTCTTTTTCATAATCAACAAAATATAAATACAAAGTGATCTTACAATTCTTATATCTTCCCATAAATTGTGAAATGGTAAAAATGTGTCAACCACTTCATAAAGTTGTTATGAGTATCAAATGAAATATTTGTAAAACATAGTTCATAATATATAGCAGTCACTTAATAAATGCTTATTCCCTTGGAGAGAAAAGACAGAAAACACAGGAAAGGACAGGTTAATATGGATTTTAAGAATTAAACTGAGGATTTTATATTTGATGTTAAAGGTGATGGGAATGACTAGAAATTGTTGAAAAGTGACATGGTCAGACCTATCTTTATAAAGATTACTTTGATATCTGAATGAAGGATATCCTGGAATGAAGAAAGACTTCAGGGAGGTCCACTTATAAAGCAATGAATACCAGTCTGGGAGAAGGATAGTAACAATCTTAAAGGACATAAAGGAGCATAGAAAAAGGTGGAAACAAACAATTTTGGCAACTTGTTGGATATATGGGGTGAAAAAGAATAAGAAATAGAGGATGACAGTTTCTGGGAGGATGGTGGCGCCCTTAACAGTAATATAAAAGTAAGGAAGAGAAGAGGGATTAAGAATAAGATTGGACATTCTGAATTTAAGATTTCTATGGGACATAATGGGACATAAAATGGAGATGCAAAAGTGGAAGTTAAGATAAGGCTAGATAGATCTGAAAATCAACTGCATAGAGATGGTGGTTGAATCCAAGGAAGCTGATGACAGCATTAAATAAAATAATATAGAAGAAAAGGAAGGGCCAGAGAAGAGCCCCAAGGGACACCTATAGTTATTCAATGTGAACTAGATGAAGATTTATAGGTATGAGAAAGGGAAAGGAACCACAAAGATGGAAAAGACAGGAAGGAGGAAAATCAGAAGGGAGCAAAGCCATGAAAATACATGCAGAAAAGACTATTAAGAAGAGAGTAATAAACACTGTTAAAAGCTACAGAAAGATCAGGAAGGAAGACAATTGAGAAAAGGTCATTGAATTTAGTAATTAAGAGATAACTAGTAACTTTTTTTTGTTTTTTATTAAAGCTTTTTATTTTCAAAACATATGCATGGATAATTTTTCAACATTGACCCTGGCAAAACTTTGTGTTCCAAATTTTCCCCCCCATTCCCCTACCCTCTTCCTTAGATGGCAAGTAATCTATGTTAAACTTGTTAAATATAGTGTGTGTGTGTGTGTGTGTGTGTGTTAAATCCAATATATGTATACAAATTTATACAATTATCATGCTGCACAAGAAGAATCAGACAAAAAGAAAAAATGAGAAAGAAAACAAAATGCAAGCAAACAACAACAAAAAGAGTGAAAATGCTATGTTGTGATCCATACTCAGTTCCCATAATCCTCTTCCTGGGTATAGATGGCTTTCTTCATTACAAGATCATTAGGACTGGCCTGAATCATCTCATTGTTAAAAAGAGTCACATCCATCAGAATTGATCTTCATAGAATGTTGTTGTTGCCATTTATAATGATCTCCTAATTCTGCTCCTTTCATTTAGCATCAATTCATGTACGTCTTTCCAGGCCTCTTTAAAATCATTAAGCTGATTGTTTCTTATATAAAAATAATATTCCATTAACATCCATATACCATACCATCATTCAACCATTCTCCAATTGATGGGCATCCACTCAGTTCCCAGTTTCTTGCCACTGCAAAAAGGGCTGTCACAAACATTTTTGCACAGGTGGGTCCCTTTCCCTACTTTATGATCTCTTTAGGATATAATCCCGATAGAAATATTGCTGCATAAAATGGTAGGCACATTTTGATAGCCCTATGGGCATAGATAACAAGTAACATCAAAGAGCAGTTTCAGTTGAATGAAGAAATCAGAACCTAGACAACAGAACATTAATCAAAGAGAAGGGAACAAGTTAAAAATCACAATAGTGAAAAAATAGAATCATTACAAATTATTATACAATATTCTGTGCTAGTAAAGCCAAAAAAATCAAAGGCAAAATACTCAAATCAATAAAAAAGGAAATAGATATTTTAAACAATTCTATCCCAGGAAATGAAAATGAAGGTAGAAAGGACTTTTTTTTTTTGAGGATTCTGTTTTTTAATCTACTCTACTATGTGCTTCCACTTTTTGGGAGAGTTCGTCCCATTTACTTTCACAGTTATGATTACCAGCTTTGTATTTTCCTCCATCCTATTTTTACCCCTTTATATAGTTTTGTTCTCTCTTTCCACCCTGTCCTTAGTCTTGCTTTTTTTTTTACCTACACTACCCACTATTTTCTCTCCTATCATCTCTCCCTCCTTTTCTTAGTAGTATTTAACTCACTCCACCCACTACTTTATCTTCCAGCACTTTGTACCTTCTTCACTTATCTTTTCCCTTTGTGCTTCTGCCCTCACTTCTATCCTGTCCCTCCCTTTTCTTTTCTTTTTTCTCCTCCTATTTCTTTATAGAGTTAGATAAATTTCTATACTCAATTAAAAGATTAACTTATTCCCTCTTAGAATCAAAACTAAGGAGATTAAGCTTTAGACAATGCTCATCCCCTCCCTTCTTTCCCCTTGAATGTAATAGTTCTTTTGCACCTCTTTATATTAACTAATTGTCACATTAATAGCTTCCCTTTCTTCTTTTTCCAGTACAGACTTTTTCCCACCCCTTAATGTTTTTTTTTCCTTTGGTGTTATCACATAAGAGTTCATTCACAACCACATCTCAGTCCATGTGATGCCTCTCTGTCTGCTCCAGTGATAGATACAGTTCTCAAGAGTTGTAGCTATCATTTTCCCATCTAGAGAACCATTTAACCATTAAATAATATATATTTCCCGTTTATCTTTCTGTACTTCTCTTGAGTCCCGTGTTTGTAGAGTAAATTTTCTGTTTAATTATGATTTTTTTTCAATAGAAATGACTGATAGCTCTTATTTCACTGAAGCTCCATTGCCTCTACTAAAAGATGATGCTGAGTTTTGCTAGGTAGTTAATTCTTGGTTATAATCCTAGGTGATTTGTCTTCCAGCATATGGTAGCCCAGGCCCATTGATCCTTTATTACAGAAGCTGCCAGATCCTGGGTAATCCTGACTATTGATTTTTTTTTTTTTTTTTTTTTTTTTTGCTGAGGCAATTGGGGTTAAGTGACTTTCCCAGGATCACACAGCTAGGAAGTGTTAAATGTCTGAAGTCAAATTTGAACTCAGGTCCTCCTGACTTCAGGGCTAGTGCTCTATCCACTGCACCATCTAGCTGACCCTCTGACTGTTGCTTCTTGATATTTGAATTGTTTTTGTGTGGCAGCTTGCAGTATTTTTTTCCTTGAGATTATAGTTATGGAGCTTTGCAACGATGTTCCTTGGGGTTTTTCTTGTGGAATCTTTTTCTGAAGGTGATTGGTGGATTCTTTCAATAAATATTTCCCCCTCTGTTTCTAGAATATTGCAGTAGTCTTCTTTAATGATCACTTGAAGAATGATATCCAGATTGAAAATCCATAGCCTTCAGATAGGCCAGTGATTTTTAAATTGTCTCTTCTGGATCTATTTTCCAGGTAGAATGTTTTTTCAATGAGATATTTCTTTCTTTTTTTTTTCATTTTTTTTAGTTTGTTTGATTGATTCTTACTATCTCACAGAGTTATTAGTTTCCATTGCCCCTGCTTTAATTTTTAATGTATGATTTTCCTTGGTTAGCTTTTGTATTTCTTTTTCCATTTCCTTAATTCTATTTTTTTAAAGAGTTGTTTTCTTCAGAATTTTTTTTTTCGTCCTTTTCTGAGCTGCTGACTCTCATGCATACCTCTCATTTCCTTTCTCATTTTTTCTTTTACCTCTCTTATTTGCCTTTAAAAGTCTTTTGTGAGCATTTCCAAGAAGTCTCTTTGGGATTGAGACCAATTCATGTCAGTCTTTGAGATTTCTTCTGTGGACCATTTGTCCTCATCTGAGTTTGAGTTTTGATCTGGGCTGTCACCATAATAGCTTTCTTTGGACATGTTTCTTTTATGTTTCTTGCTCACTTTATTTCCTTTAATTTGGGCAATTCCTCTTTTTTTATTTTTATGGCTGAGCTCTACGCCTAGGGTAAAACATTGTTCCAAGCTTCATGTGCAACTCTGAGCTTTGGCTTTGAGCACAGGAGCCCTTTGTGCTTGCAGGGGGTAGCTTTGCCTACTCCTTTCTTAAAGTGTGTCTTCTGAGCTGGGGCTGGAAGCTGCCCCACTGGCTTGCTTCTCTACTGAGCCAGGACTGAGGTTCTTAATAGTTAATTTGCTGTAATTAAGAGTATCTCACTGGCTTTCCCAGAGTCTATCTGAGTTGGGCTTTTTATCCTAGTGAGACTAATCTTTCTTGAAGTTTTTCTAATCTATCTTGAGCTGAAGAGTGCTTTCATTGCATCAGACTCTGTTCAGTAGGAATTATTGATTAAAAAATAACTTAGTGCCAACAAATTTAGAAATGAATTCTATTAAACATTTATAGAACAATCAATAACAATATTATATAAATTAGACACAACAATTGAAAAATAACCAAACTATATATTATTAACATATAATTATATACAAGTACATAATAAGGAGCAAAATATAATTTAATATAACTACAAAAAAATTAGGAATTGACCTACCAAGACATAATAAAAACTTATATAACCCTAATTACAAAGCCACTATTTAAAGAAAAAAAAATCTAGATTTAAATAATTACAGGAACATTCTTTGCTCAAGGTTGAGCCAAAAGCAATGTAATAAAAATAAAAATACTTCTTAAATTAATGGATATAATTATATATGATGGGTATACAGTTATACAAAATAAACTACCAAGAATATATTTCATAGAAATAGTTAAAATAATAACAATTCATTTAGAGGAGCAAAAGATTTAAAATTTCATGAGAAATAATGAAAATAATAGTAATTATGGGAAATCACATTTCCAGGCCTCAAATTATATTATAAAATGGCAATCAATAAAACTATTTGACATATGCTTAAAAATCAGAAAATAGATCAATGGAATAAAATAGATGAACAAAAATTTAAAACAATAGAAATCAATAACTCAGTGTTTAAGAAAGCTGAAAATAAAATTTACTTGTGAAAGGGCTCCCATGTGATAAGAATTGCTGGGAAAACTGGAAAACAAGCAGAATCTGGATTTAGAAAATGATCTTATGTCATATATAATAAACTCAAAATGGATACACAACCTAAATATACAAGGTCTATGATTAAAAAAAAAAATGACCTGATTGGGCCAGCTCAGTTTCTCAACTATTGTTAGGAAGAGAAAGGATAGAAGAGAACATAAGAGAAAAAATAAATAAGATGACTGTGTGAAATTTAAAAACTTTTATATAAATAAAATTATTTCACTTGGGAAAATAAAGGGAACTAATAAGTGAGGGAAAGATTTTTAATAAATATTTCTGAAAAGGGTCTGATAAGATTTTTTTGGAAATTAATAAGGTATGCATACATACATATATGTACAGATATTATGCATATCTACATACATATATTTATTTGAATGTACATGTTTGTGTCAAGCCAAAAAAATCCTTGGAGGTTTTACCTCATACTCAGGATTAACAAAGATGACAAAAGAGAGGAAAAAACTAGTATTAGAAAGCCTTTAGGAAAAGAGGCAGATTGCTGTATTCTTAGTAAAAATATGAATTAAATGGTTATACTACCACATTGGAAAGTAATTTAGGATTAACCAAAAAAATATGCTAAAGTGATCATATTCTTTAGCCCAGAGATCCCACTACTAGAAAAATAACACTGACTGATCCTTAATCTTGAAGATTAACTTGGAAGACATACCCTGGAGTCAATGTGGCTTTAGAAAGAGCTGAGGACTGGTCAATGTGGTGTTTACTGCCTGACAACTCCAGGTGATATGTCAGTGAAACAGAGTTCCATATACAACATTCTTTGATCTGACCAAGATCTTTGATACTGTCAGCTTGTAAAAGGCTATGGCAAAATTTGGTTACCCAGATGAGTTCATGAAGTTCACAAGTTCTATGAAGGTATGTTTGCACAGTTCTGGATAATCAATGTTCTCACACTTTCCCAGTCACCACAGACATATAATAGGGCTGTATGTTTGTCCCATGCTTGTTAGTATGATATTTTCAGCAAGATTGTCAACACCTTTACTGACAATGAAAATAGCATCAAGATCAGCTACCAAACTGATTAATTACTTAATTACTTAAAAAGGCTACAAGCCAAAACTAAAGTGGAGGAAGAGGTATACTCAATACAACCTCTGAAATTTAAATGCAACAGAGTATGAATGGATTCTCTACTCCTTGTGTAAATTTTGGCCTAGCATTTGACACCAAGAAAACAGAGGTTCTCTACTAGCAAGGACCACAGCATCTATATATGGAACCATCAGTTACAACAAATGGAGAAATTTTGAATGCTGTGTATAAGTTCACTTACTTTGACAGTATGCTTTCCAAAGATGTACACATAGATGATGAGATTGATAAAAGCATTGGCAGAGCTAGCTCAGTGTTCGGGAGACTCCAAAAGAAAATATAGGAAAGAAGAAACTACCATCCAGCCTGAAGATCTACAGAGCCATTTTGTTGACCTCATCTTGTATGCTTGTGAAAACTGGACTATATATCCATATCATGCCAGAAAACTGAATTGCTTCCATTTGAATTGTTGTGGAAAGATTCTGAAGACCTCCTGGCAAGATAAGATACCAGACATTGATGTCCTTTCCTTCTTTCTTGAGCTGAACTGCCAAACAAACAAACTCTATCATAGAGATTGCAATTCCAGGGCATTGGCCACTTCGTTCAAATGCCAAACATGTTTTCCCAAAAGACTACTTTACAGAGAAATCACAGTGCTCACATGAAAGACAAGTACCTAAATGAAGGTCACAAGTGATACAAAGACACTCTCAAAATCTCTCTGAAGAACCTTGGAATGAATTTTTAGACATGGGAGACACTGGGACAAGACCAATCAGCACAGCATGCATAATACTTTATGAACAAAGCAGAATTTCAGTAGCTCAAAAGATCCATAAGATGTGAGCATTTAGAGACATCTCCACCCCAAAAGATTAGGTGGACTCTATGTCTGTAATAGCAGATCCCTCAGAGCTCCTATTGGTCTGTTCAACCATGGTCAGAAATACTGTACCCAAACATAGTGATGTCATTTTGGCCTCTTCAAACCTGAAGGACAATCATCACTGACAGGCTGCATGACCATTGGCAAATCAGTTAATCACTCAGTGGGAGAGATAACTGTTTAGTTATCTAATATCTAATAAGAGACACATAATACATGGAATATTTTCATTAGAAGTTTCTTAGAAATGAAATCAGAAGTCTAATCAATATTTTTGTCTTTTCATTGAAGAAGTTGAAGAATAGTGATATGGAATTTTGGATCTGATTTTAGACAAGGTCAAAATATTGGTTGAGTATGCCAATTTTTTTCCTCTTTGTTTTGGTTAAATATTTGTTTTAAAAAATGACTTAAAGAATATATGCATGGGGAGCTAGTTGGTGTAGAGGGTCACAGACAGTGGAGAAACTCTGGATGAGGTATAAGACCCTTCAGTACAGAGGGGAACCTGCTGAAAATGCCTGGTTCAGTTCCCCATCTCCTCTAAGGACTCTTGACCTTCCTGAGAAGTCAGGGGATGGTGACAACCTGTGTTGTGATTGAAGCAGAGTGATACCAAGTGAAAGAGTAATACCAGGTGGCAAACTACATACTGTTGTGATATGGGACCCACCTGCTAGTGGCTGCTGAAAGTCTAACTCAGGCCTATAGAATGAATCCCTTTTTCATATGAAAGGATGATGATGATACAAGGAGACTGAAAGGCAGTTGCTGTTCTCTGACCTCCCTACTGAGAGGCTGTTGCATTGTCTGACCTCTCTCCTCTTCCTTCTGCCTCCAATTTATTTCATTCCCAGTCCACAAGCAATACCTGTGCCAGTAATGGCTGCCTTGCAACTCCTTCAGATGTTATGATTCACAGCTTTAGAGGATCTCAGAGAATTGACCTACTCCTTCATCTAGGCATTGTCCTTAACAACAGCAAGTTGTTTATGTGGTCCCATGTGCACAGTATATACTGGGCTCATGCCCAGTGTTTTTGTTACATAAGGGTATGAGGATATAAAAGGGGGAAAGTCCTTGAAATAAATGGACTCCATTTTTCCACCATCCTCAGGGTCCTGCATCATAACTTCTCCACTAGGAAGGTACATTTTAATCACCCTGGCATGGGGGCTCTAGAAAGCAATGATATGTTTTGTCACCCCAACTTAGGGGCTCTAGAAAGCAGAACAGAACAAGTTGGAACAGTGGATAGAGCTCTAGCCCTGAAGTCAAGAGGACCTGACTTTAAATCTGACCTCAGATATTTAACACTTCCTAGTTGTATAATCCTGGGCAAGTCACTTAACCCCAATTGCCCCAGCAATACACACACACACACACACACACACACACACACAACACACACACACACACACACATATGTATATATATATATATATATATGCAGAAATAAATATTAATCCAAAAATATGCTAATTATACTCAGATTAAACTAACTTCCATTTTTGGACAGGTTACTAGACTAATTAAGGAATGCTGTGGAGAAATTATAGCTAAACTTTAATGAGTCATTTTACATTCTTTTGAGATATTTTTATATAAAAGATGAGGACAAAGATTGAATGATAGAGTATAGTTAGTTTGGTTCAAAACTCATTTAGTGACTAGATCCCAAAATGTTGATTAATAACTTGGTGCCAATATGGAAAAGGGTTGTTAGTGAAATGCTGTAGGGAGCTGTCCTTGACCCTGCCTAATTCAATATTTTTATTTAATTGACCTTTGGGAACATCTCATAAAATACTATTGACTACTTGAGAGGCCATTTTGACTTCCTCTACTTCATTGAACCAGCTACCTTCAGCCCTATCATTTATGTTTGAGAAACAAGAATATGAGAAGGATGGGTAATATTTTTAAAAATTAGTACATGAGAAGAAAGTTGATTAAGTTTCATTAGTAGTGAAGACAAAATTCTCAGGTTTTGGCTATATAAAATGATTATCAAAACTTCAGACTTGGCTTCCTCCCTAGACATAAATTAGAAGTGAGAAAATATGCAATGTGAACATAGTTCATGAAAGTCTAGTTAACCCCAATCTTGATTAGCTATGATTTAATTTTTGACTGGATTCTGATTGCTTTTTTTTACTACCTTCCAAATTTCAACTAGAAATTGCAATCTCTATTTTTTCTCAGAAAACAAGCAAAAGGAGGAAAAATACTTGGGTTAAGGCAAAAATGGTAATAAGAAAATTTCGGAATGATACTTAACTAAAAAAGAGAAGTAACATGTTGGATAATAAGCTAGAATTATATACATTAGATAAAAGAAAATCATTTATTAAATGTTTATTATTATTATTAATGTGCTCATTGTTAGAGCTAAAAATATGAAAAAGCAAAGCAGTTCCTGTTCTCAAGAAGGTTCATTCACATTCTTGAATAAGTGGTCAGGGGAGGCTGTTTTGATCTGAGAAGTCACAGAGATGGTGAATACAGTCAGATGATCAGCATATCCTTTTCAGTAACGATACTAATTTGATTGATGATCCTAGAGTAAGAAGTAGAAATCTGGGAGGGTCAAGAAAAGGATGAAGAACGTGCATGTCATAGAAAAGATCTTGATAGCAGAGTAATGAGTGCATGGAAACTTGGATTTATTGAATTCTCACCAATAAGAAACACGGGATATGTTTACATGGTATAGCTGGTATAGCAAAAAGATGAAAAGTATGTAAAGTTAATAAATAGAAATTTAATAAAGACATATGTGAAGCCTTATATTTTGCTTCTAAAAATCCAAGGATTCTTATAGGATGGGTAAAATGTGCCCTAGATGACAGTTCATGGAAAATACACAGATAAATACATATACATATGCTTGTGCATATGGGTTAAGATTCATTTAAATGGGACAAGAGCAATAGCCAAAAAGAAGAATACAAGTCACTAAAATGTATGTAATTTAAAAGTAAGCCTCTATCGAGATTCTAAAATCTGGTACAAAAAAAAAAAAATCGGGGCAGCTAGATGTTGTATTGGATAGACTCACGCCTAGCCTGGAGTCAGGAAGATCTGAGCTCATTTTTGTGAGTTCAAATCCAGTTTCAGACTAACTAGCTGAAAGACCTTTGGCGAGTGATTTATCACTATGTACCTCAGTTCCTCTTTTATAAATGAATTGGAGAAGGAAATGGCAAACCACTCCAGTATCCTTGCCAAGAAAACCCTAAATGGGGCCATAAACATAGACATACCTAAAAAGCAATTCAACAACACCAAAATGGGAATAAAGGAAAACATTGTGGGTATAAATAGTTTGTACATTATTTGCAATGATTATAGGTGTGTAAGAAATGATGTAAGGATATAATCCAGAAAAATGTATGATTAGAAAAGAAAAGCAGACTAGTCATATAGCAAGAGCAATTGATAGCAAATGGATGACTGAGTGCTGCATGGATACTTCCCTTTTTTTTTCAACCTACAAGGAGTTATTCCAGCTAGTTGAGAAGAGGCTTTATGAAAAAGTTATGGGAAATGGTAAAAGGAAATGAAAAAGATGAAAGCATGTGAATAGGTGTTGATCTACAATGATGGGAAGAACAGTGACAGCAATGAGATCACAGATTTACTAAAATATTGAAATTTTGATAAACTGGAAAAGATCTAGAAGAGAAGACATTTAACTTGGGGAAGAGACATTTTAGGAAAAGCAGTTTTCAAAAAATATTTATGAAATGGCAGTCTTCACATAGCTGAAGGACATTAACATTAAAAAAAGGAATTAGGCTTGTTCTGTTTCTCATCCAACCAACTGAATTAAGCTCAACATAAGGAAAGAAATGCGAAACTTTCAAAAGATCAGAAGAGAAAAGAATGCTATCTATGATCCTAATTATTAAGTAGTCAAAGAAATCCATGAAAGACAGACTTTCTATTTGATGGAAAGGAAAGGGTACTATCCCTGAGATCAGGGCATATGGGTTCAAATAATATGTATAATATTTATTTTATCTATAGAACTCTAAGGACAGCTTTTAACCTTCTGTGGGGCTCAATTTCTTCATCTATAAACTGAGGCGAATGGAGTGGCAGAACAATTCTCCTCCCCAGCTCTAAACCTCTGATCAAAGAGTTTCCCATTATTAAAGGTATTTAAGTACAGTCTTGATGTCTAGATCCCAGTTGGGATATTATGGATAAGGTTCATGATTTAGATAAAGATCATGCTAAATGATATTTGAGGTCCCTTCTAACTCTATTATTCTATAACTTATGTAGTAAAACCCTGAGTGCTATGCCCTTGGTATTTCTCAGTAAATATTAATTGATAATGATTGCAAAAAAAACTCAGTTTACAGCTATTTTTTAAAAGATTTTTTCCTGTGAATGAACTCAGAGTAAAGATGATCAGTTATTTCATTTTAGTGGGTTCTCCTATGTACTTTGATCTAAGCAGTCGATAAGATTGATTAAATCTCTGTTAGGTTAGCAATACTGTGCTTGGTACCAAGTATTATGAGAGATGTTATCAAGAGAAGCTAAAAGCTAATGAAGCAGAACACTAAATTCCCCTTTTCTATTTTACAAAAGATGCCATAGTTTGTTTGCAGTTTACAACATCTTTTATCCTGAATGCCACTAAGCAATATCTATTGGTGCTACTCCATAGCCTAAGGACTAGGCCAAAAAAAAGTAAGGAAATAATAAGAGAAAATAGACTTTGATAGGAAAAATGAGAAATGAAAATAGGAGAGACTTGCTTTAAAGGTCCCTCATGCTTATGTATGCCTATCTTTAGTGATCTCTCTATTTTTCATCTATGCTCAAATACTCTACTAGACATTTTAGCAGACACATCAAAATCAGTTTGCTTTTGTCTTATATTCCTTTTACAATTTAAAATACCTGATCGATCTCACACATTATGGTGTCAACTCTGGAAGATTTTGGCAAACATTACTGATGATTTTATATAGAAGAGAAATTTGATCAGTGTCACCTGCCCTCAATCCGTGGTTTATTTTTTCCCTTGAATCTTGGTTTCATTAAGAAAATACAAATTATGCACAAGGGAAAAATCTCCATCTACATGGCTGCAGGGAAACACTACATATATCACTGTCCTTCATACTGAAACACTAGACTTGTAACAGCACACCTATTTAAATTATGCTATTATTTCTCTATTTTCATTTTTCTCAACAGATGTAAAATCTATGCCATGAGAACAATTTATAGGTGAAAAAAGCACTAAAGATCTAAAAATTCTTAAAAAAAAATCTAAAAAGATTTTTTGGATCTAAAAAACAAAATCACTTCCACAGAAGTTATAGGTTAAATATCTAATAAATATTGATATATATGTAAAATGATCAGCCAACTCAGAACCTTGTAAATTATTTTTCCTACAGGTTTGGTTTTTTCAAATTATTTCTTTTTTTCAAGGAGAGTCTTTTTGTGCTAATGACTTATCATATGGTCATCACTAAATACTATTCCTGAGGTCTAAATCTCCAAAAATTACCATCATTTTCAGAATATGCATAGAACCCCTAGAAATCTGAACTTTTTTGCTTTAAGAAATAGTTTAATGACAGAGGCAACTATGAGACTGAGTAGAAAGAACATGGTACCTGGAATTTAGTAGATCTGAATTCAAATTCAGCCTTTTGTCACTAGCTATGTGATCCTGGGTAAACCACTGTTAGTTTCAGTTTCTTCATCTGTAAAATGAAGATAATAGTCTCTATGTTTCAGGGACATAGTGAGAAACAAATAAGATAATAATTGTGAAGTGCTTGGCACAGTGCCTGGCACATAGTAAGATATATATGCATATATGTGTATAAGTTTACATATATATAAAAGCTATATTATTTTATATTATCATTGTTGTTATTATTAAATACTATAAAATTAAGTTAACATATCTTAAAAGGCTTAACTATTTGACTTATTTATCATGTGTTGTAAACTCACAGTACTCAGGGATAAATCTGTAAAGTTTTTGAGAAAATATCTAATTAAAACCAGAAATATGAAACATGAACATGATTGTGTATAATTAGAAATACCATTAATTTTACATGTGTCTATACCAAAATGTAATGTGATTTGGAATTTATATATATGACTTTCATTCACATGTATGTATATGTGTATATATATATATATATATATATATGTGCATATATACATATGTTTATTCAATACCGTGCCATAGCCTATTTGCAAAATAGTACTTTAATTTTCTCATCATCTAATTAAAAATTCTTTTATTGTCCTTTAATCTGTATTTTATATAAAAATGCAGAGTTTAATTATATAAAGTAGGTACTTAATAAATATTTATTGATTATAGTACTTTAGTCTGTAAGGTTATATAAATTACAGAGAAAGTTAGAATTAGCACTAGTGAAGAAATTACTCATTGAGAGTGCTCTGCCCTGATGAAATTACAGCTCCAGTTTAAAAAAAAAGTTTCAAAGGTGTAATTTACATAACAGAAAAAAATTTCCCCAACATTTCACAAAATCAAGGAAAATTCATTGTATTCAAGATAAAAATCTTCATCATCTAAAAGATAATGAAATTTGTTTATAAATCCAATAAGGAACACTAGTATTTGCTGCTAATTTTAAAGGGAAAATGAAGCTCTCAAAATAAGAAGTTCATTCAAGATCTCTTTCTCCCATCACAATTTGAGAATTCTTTCTTTTAAAAGTTCCTTTATGTGAAATCTACTCCATGACAACAATTTATAGGTTAAAAAAAAAAACACTAAAAGTTTGGATCTCAAAAAACAAAATCACTTCCATAGAAGTCTGCATTTTTGTACTTTTTTTTATAAATATAGGTACAGAATTGGATATATCAACTAGAAAAAAAAACATTATAGTCAATCATAAGTAATTACTGCTGTAGTCAGCAATTTATTGTCATTTGTTTGCTAAATTTTTATTTTTCTAAGAATCAATCTGCACTCTATAAAGAGTTGTATCCAGGATACATATAATTGTGTAGACTAGAACATCTGTTGCTCTATATTTCCAGAGTCTTACAAAACCTAGATAAGCACAGGTTTCTATATCTACTTTAAGGGAATGATTGACAGGAAAGACAGATTGTGAAAGCTCAAACAATCTGCTGATGATAAACTGTAGTCATTCCAAAAGTAGCAACAAATGGATAAAATTAACATTAGCAATCTTCTTCATTTAAACTTATAAATTCTAATACTTGTAGTATTTACCTTTCTTAGAATAATAATTTAGGTCTCAGAGAAAAATGGTGGATACTATAGGACTAGAGAGATAATATGGAGTCTCTTTTCCAATTTCAGTTTATCCAGAGATGACCAGAATATTGCAAACATAAATCATGCTATTTGACAATTTTCAGAAGTATACTACAAAACAAAGTAAAGGTTCACCATGTTACAGGAAAACCAGGGAAAATAATCTGATTGGTGTTATGTTTGCTCTGTTCAATCATTCATGAGTAGTTAACAAATTATCGTAGTGGGTTCAAGCAACAGATAAGACAACTCTGCAATATGCTTTCAATAAAGCAATGAAAAGTACATTGTTTTTAGCTGTATAGAGATCTATGATCTCATAAGAAGATGTCCTAATTTGATCCAGTAATTCAGTATACAAAGTAGCTTGTGCCATTCAGGATAATTATTTTTATGCTAAAAGATATTCAAGAGAGACACAATACTATAGTGGATTGGGGGGTCCATCATAGAGTCCGTAAAACATTGATTCAAGTGTACTCTCCAATATACAGTGGCTGTGAGACTGTGAGTAAGTTGATCATTGAGTATCTCCAGGAAACTCTCTTAGACTAGAGATAGGTATAGAAGAGTTGTCGATCTGCATTAGTCAAAGCATTGTCCTCATCAGGAATATCCTAAGTCAGTGAAATGATATATCGGTCCTAACAAATAAAATAAAAAATGTTGATCACTGATTCCAACATAAAAGACTTAAACAACTCTTTAGGTAATTAACAAAACAGGAAAATATTTTTACCTTTCTAACATCTCTCATATATGTTCCTTCTTTTTCCAACACTGACATCACTCTGATGCAGGCTCACATAACCTCTTGCCTGGGCTATTGCAATATCAATCAATCAACATTTATTAAGCATATACTACTAGGGATACCAAAGGAAGCAAAAAATCAGTCCCTCAAGGAGAGACTCAAAAGAGCCTTCAAGAGGCTTACAATCTATCAGGGGCACAACATGCCAACAAATATATACATACAAGCTATAAACAGGACACATAGGAAATTGTAGAAAGAAGATATTAGAATTAAGAGGACTGGTAGAAGGCTTCTGGTAAAAAAATAATAATAATAATAATAAAACAAACAAACAAACAAACAAACAAAGCTTGCTGCTTGCTTTCCCTGACCAAAGTCTTTCCTAACACAAGTCCATTCTCCACTCAATTGCCAAAGTCATCTTTCTAAATCACAGGCTTGCTTTCCCAACCTCTCCTAATTCTAATGTTTTCCTTGTATTCATTTCCAATTCAACCTGAATATAGGATGTTTCTACATAGTTATTTGCATGTTGTCTTCTTCACTGAATTCTTTAAGGGCAGGTAGCTTTTTGCCTTTTTTTTTTTTTTTTGTATCCCTAGCACTTAACACAATGTCTGGCACACAGTAAGCATTTAATAGATTTTTACTGCCAGACTGAAGTTGCATCATATATACTTCATAAATAAAAAAATTATATATTGTGTGTATTTGCTTCATGGGACTACAAAACCCAGGTACATGATAAAAATAGTTATTGTTTGTTGTAACATAATCTAAAGCTCATTTGACTTATTTCCTGGTTTGCAAATTCCAATTTACAAGGTCTCCCCTTTTCTTCCCTGTAATATTATAATTAGCCCCTTATTCTTACTGGATCAATTAAATCTTTCCACTACTCACGTGAATCTAATTCTGGTTCTACTGAATTTATAGGCAACACACATCAGATCACTTCAGTATTCCTGGAGGAACTACAGATGATCTAGGAATGTGTATCCACAATAACATGTTACTTATTTGGTAGTATTTCTAAATGCTAAGATAGTCCTAGAGGATATTTGTCAGAGTTAACTGCTAACAATATATCTAGCCAAAAGCATGACAGAAGAGAGGGTGGTATCTCTGTGTGTGTCTCTGTCTCTGGATCTGTCTGTCTGTCTCTGTGTGTATTTCTCTCTCTCTCTCTCTTTATATATATATATATATATATATATATATATATATATATATGTTTCTCTCTTTCTTCAGAGGGATATATATATATGTTTCTCACTATGTCCCTGAAACATAGAAACTATTATCTTCATTTTACAGATGAAGAAACTGAAACTAACAGTGGTTTACCCAGGATCACATAGCTATTGACAAAAGGCTGAATTTAAATTCAGATCTACTAAATTCCAGGTACCATGTTCTTTCTACTCAGTCTCATAGTTGCCTCTGTCATTAAACTATTTTTTAAAGCAAAAAAGTTCAGATTTCTAGGGGTTCTATGCATATTCTGAAAATGATGGTAATTTTTGGAGATTTAGACCTCAGGAATAGTATTTAGTGATGACCATATTATAAGTCATTAGCACAATAAGACTCTCCTTGAAAAAAAGAAATAATTTGAAAAAATCAAAGAAGAAAGAGAGGGAGGGATATATATATATATATATATATATATATATATATATATATATATATATCCCTCCCTCTCTTTCTTTCTGAATCTCTGCCTCTTTGTCTCTGTCAGTCTGTCTCTGTTTCTCTCTGTGTCTCTATGTCTCTTATCTCTTTCTCTCTCTAGCCCTCTGTGTGTGTGTGTGTGTGTGTGTTTGTGTGTGTGTGTGTTTGTCTCTGCATCTCTCACAATTTCTCTCTGCACTATTAATGCTGCTCCTAGCTCAATTTCTAGCCTGAGGTCTCCAACTCTGATTTAAGGGGCTAGTAAAAGGATTTTAAGAGGGTTCCAGATGGAATGGAGCCATGCCTCAAGCAAAGCACTCTCCTCTCTTAACACTCTCTGGTGCTTATCCTGATCCTGGCTCAATATATCCCCTGAGGGTAGGATTCTCTATTATTTAGAAGCTTCAATAAGGAGAAAGTACAGAATGTAGTATGTTTCTTTCATTTCAACAGCAACTAAGCCTAAGCCTGTTACTTCTTTCCTCCATTCCTATTCTTCCAAGTACCAATCACTTTGTTATCCTTTTCTCTCAGGTCTAGTATCCTACTTTAGGGCATATATTTAAGAAACTGCCTAACATTCACTTATATTTAAAAATGGGAAAATTAAAGTTATTAAGAAAGAGATTCAACAAAATTTTTCAAGTAATAGAATTATTTATACATAATGAGAACTATCCAATGGAGCATGCAATTTTAGATATGATTTCTGTAGAAGTTATAATGATTAATTTATTCACAATTTTAACATTTTCTACTTAAAAGTTATTTTCAGCATTCTAAAATAATTATTCAAACTTGCAAACATGTTAAAAAGTAATTCTTTGTGTCATTTCCTGTATCTTAAAATGTTTTTTATTTGTGCTACATTATTTTCTATAACAGCTTCCTTGCTTCAGATAAACTATTTTAGAAGTAATTCATTTATTAAGGCTGAGGGATTATGTAACAAGAATATTCTAATCTAAGAATATTTCATATCCCAAGATACCCTTAAATTCCTTCTAATATAGAAGGATCATTTAAACAAAGGACAAAAATCCAATTATTTAAAACAGTAATCCTTTAACACTGGGATTTCATTTTAATTATGAATAGTGTGTTATATTAAAAACAAAACAAAAGCACATATTTTGAGAGAAAGGCCTAATATTCATCCAGCACACAGATATGAGATGCTATCCCCCAGTTTCCCATACCATAATTTACTTCATTATATAATCATAAGATAAATAAATGTCTACATGTTTATGGTACCATGGTAAAAACTTTATAAAACAAATAGAGTTTTCCCTCTATTTTTGGTGCTGCAATGTCATTCTAATTACCCACAAAGTACATTCAAGTTAAATAACATTCGTGTATGTAAAAGACACAAATGAAAGAAAAATAATTCATGTATTGCTTAATAAATGAAAACTATGAGATATTCCTTCATGCACACCACTTATTGGGACTTCTGGATATTCCTGGTTTCCTGTAGGTAACTAGGTGGTAAAGTGGATAGAACATTGGGCCTGGAGTCAGGAAGCCCTGAGTTCAAATTTGATTTATGATACTAACTAGATATATGACCCTGAGAAAGCCCTTGATCTATCTGCCTCAGTTTCTTCATATGCAAAATGGAGATATAACACTTACCTCTCAGGGTTATTGCAACAATCAAATGCTTAGTATAATGCCTTGCACTTAGTAGATGCCTAATAAATTAGTGTGTTTTTTTTTAATTCTTTAGTTAAGATTTTCCCTAATTTTTTTCACTAGCTGGGAACTGTCCTTTAGTTTGGAGGTATTACCTTTAGCCTATGATTGGGAAGAAGTTCCAGATTCTCTTTGTACTTTGCTCTATCTTTTGAAGCATGCATAATACATACACATATACACATACCATTAACAAATTCCAAGTGTCAGGCACTACAACATGTACTTTTAGTTGATAAAAATTTATGGAAGCAGTTGCAGGAAAACAGTCATCTGTTTCTCATTCCAAAGTTTCATCTTTTTCTCCTTGGGAGCACAATCATACTCCACTATCATGAGAAGGAAGCTGCCCACCAACCAACACACTTCTTTGCAACACCATAACTAGACTCTTTTAATCCTGTTTACCCCTTCCCCATAGAAGATATTAGACAAAAGTTACAAAAGCACTATAAAGAATACAGATGAGCATAGCACCTCAAAATAACTGGCTTTGGCATCAATTCTGCCAAAATCAAGAGAAAGTAGTAGGAGGGTTGTCAGGCAATGAGAAAAATGATCCAAAAATAATGGGGTGTGTGTGGGTGTGTGTGTGTGTGTGTGAGAGAGAGAGAGAGAGAGAGAGAGAGAGAGAAGAGAAAGAAAGAAAGAGAGAGAGAAGAAGAAGAAAGAGAGAGAAGGAGAAGAAGAAGAGAGAAGAAGAAGAAAGAAAGAAGGAGAGAGAGAGAGAAAGAAGGAGAGAGAGAAAGAGAGGAGAGAGAAAGAAGAGGTCCTGAGGGGTGGAGAAGTTAACAGACTTAGGTATAAGAATGTGAGTACTCACTGAAAGTGAGTAAAGAAAAGCAGTGATCAGCATCATTTTGTGTATAATTTATTTTTTTTGCTTTGATTTTAAATTTAAAATTGTTATTTGAGGCCTAAATTTATTACAAATTAAGAATCAAATAAAACATTATAGATAAAGTTCTAGACTGTCAATATTATAAAGAAAATTGAAGAGAATGCAGTTTGTTCAACACCAAGTCTTCTAATTTATAGGTTTAGTCAACATTTCTATTTCCTTAAGGTTCTGACTCCCCCCCCCCCACAAAAAAAAAATGACTATAAACAACCAACTGCTTAACTTTAAGTAAAGCATACCTTCATGTTTAGAATTTGGGGACAATGGAAATAAGGACTCTTTTATCACTCAGAAATAGCCAAAGTTTTGTAATTTAGATATTCCATTACAGTGAATTACTCCTTTACTTTTTAATGTCATTAATAGCATAACCAATTTTTAGTTCATTTTTTATGGAACACTTTGTTTAAAAAAATATGTAGATATTTCTATAAAATTGGTACTGAGAAAGATTTGGGGAGAAAATTGGACTAAATTATTTCTAAAATCCCTTTACGTGCTTTCTGTACTCTTGATTCAGTTATTTTTCAAATATATTTTCACCAACTTTTTAAACAAGGTTTGACCAACCTCTTTTGCTTATACTTTTTTGCTACTAACACTAAAAGGTGTTTTCCCTACCCCCCAAAAAAGTTCTATTTTATCTTGTGTTTGGGGTAAGCCATTTTAGAAGTTAACAAAAGATTACTGACACTAAAATATGAAACCCACATAGACTATTGGCCTAAAAAATCATTCCTAATATGAAGCAACACTTTAAAGTAATCATATTGCAGTTTCACTTCTCCCTAAGAGAGGTATTTAAAAAACAAATGGTTTACAAATAGGACTCTTATCTGTCAAGTTTCAAGTTTTCAAACAAATAAGGCTAAGTAAAGTAATGGGCTTAATAATCATGAAGGTGAGGAGTAAAGATCCCAAAAAATAATGAACTAAAATTTTTGAGAATTAATACCAACAGAAAAAAAAAAAACAGAGAGGAAATTCACCCTAATGAAATATTGTACCTTCCCATTAGCAAAGTGACAGACAGGTCAAATTCTCAAAAAGACATAGGAGATAGTACCACAAAACTAGCAGATGTTTTTTTTGGGGGGAGTCATCTGCACAAAAACATAAGCATATGTGAAAGAAATTTGACACTCTCATGAAATCAGTCGGTGTCTAAAATAATGGCAGCTCCTTATGGCAATAAGGCAATATCCGTATCAAATGCACAACACATTATATGGAAACAGTATGCAAAGATAAAAGAGCATCCATAGTACCAATAATGAACAATATTTTTTAAGAAAAAAACAAAAACAAAATTGAAAGACTATGGCAAGGTTAAGGTTATGGCACTTGCAGATAATTGATAACTTTAGATTGTAATTTTAATTTTAAGTGTTTTGCTAATTTTTAAATATGTTACATGAAATAGTTAAGAACATACATGTTAATTTGGAATTCAAGTAAGGACTTCTCAACCTTTCCAATGTTTTTCTGGGTATCAGGATATTTATTACAATCATTTGTTGTTCAGGAGAAAATCAATTTTATATTTTCATAAATCAGTGTTCTCATTATAGTTTTCTATAGCAAGTCTTGTTTACAGTCTATATAAAGATTTTCTAAGTAACTTAAAATATGACAGAAAAGAGCTCATAGATCTATTAGATTATAAACTTTTCTGTTACATCTTTGAAGTTAGATATCATATCTTCTCCTGTATTTCATTTGTAACTGGTTATGGCACCTGAAACTGTGCTACAAACATGGTAAACATCAATTTTAAAACTGTTATTTGGAGTCCAATGGAACAGCAAAACAAAAAAAGATGGTCCGTGATTTTCCATAATGGTTATTAAATAAAATAAGTTGAAAAATATGCCAGAACACTGACATATATACTGTCTAAAGAGTGGAACTCAATACAAAACAAATTTCATCCAAAGTTACCAAGATGACCTCATTATAACATGGTTCTATGATATACATCCCAAGAAGAATATTATGGCAAGGTTGCAGTTCATAGTCAGTTAGCATTCATCAAGCACCTACTATTTACTCAACACTCTGCTGAATACAAGGGATACAAAGAAAGGCAAAGGTAAACTCTGCTCCAAAGGAAGCCACAGTAGAATGCAGAAGACAATATTCAGATAATTATGCATAAATAAATTAGAAATGAGATAAAGTGTTGATAAGCACTTGACTTTGTTATCAATTGTATTGCTGAAGAGGTGAGGGCTGTAGTACCAAAAGAGGTAGGATCCAAATCACCAAAGGGTTGATCCTCTAAATGAGAGACCTGGTTAAAACTTGGTTAAAAGCAAAGTCATTGGTCTGGTCAGGCAAGAATTGAGGTACTGCTTTTCCAGGGGCTCTTGAATATTTCTGACCATCAGCCTCAATCAATTGTTTCATAATTGTTATTAGTAATGGTAGAGATTCCACCTCATTCCTCAACAACATGCCAACCAAAATCAATCCCCCAAAATTTAAGAGTCAGAATCTTAGAAATGGGAATATCTTTAGAGATAATTTAGTTGATCCAACAGTTTTCTCAGAGCAAGAATTGTCTCTACAACACTGAAGAGTGGGTATAACTTTTGTTTGAACACTTCCAGTCATAGCAAGCTCATTGCTTCAAATAGAATCCCATTTGATAATTTTGGATAGCTCTATTAGTTATTTTTTATTATTCTGAGCTGAAATCTATCTCTTTGTAACTTCCAGTAGTCATAGTTTTGTCTTTTTTGAACCACACAGAATAGATCTAATCCCTCCTCCACATAGGAACAATCAAAAGTCATTTCCCCCTAATGTTTCCTTCCTCTACTCTTCATCTTCACCCAGGATGGTTTGGTTCTTTTACCGTGGCAATTGTGTTCCTTCTTGATAGATATTAAATATCTTAAAGTTTGGTAGATTGTTATTGTATATCTGTAAAATATAACCTCTTTTACCAAACTCTGCATAGACTATCTATAATGATTGTGCTATAACATTAACTATCTAATTTTCAAAGATCATTAGTAATAAATAACCAAAAATTTTTTCATGTTCCTAATGAAGGTTGAACTGAGGATCTGAGGAAATTAAATAAAGCTATTAATCTCTCAATAAGCACCTATTAAACATGTTCTATATGCCAAATACCATGCCCTACGAATATAAATTAGTCACTAACAAAAGTATTTGTTGAGTACCTATGATATGCCAAGCACTGAAATAGGCCATGAGAACAAAAAGAAAAAAAAGTCTCTACCTTTGAGTTTACGTTCTGTTAGAGGAAACAACAGGTATATTGATAAGCATGTCTCAAATACATGGAAAATACAAGGTAAATTTTGGTAGGGAGGACCCTAGAACCTTGGGGGACTAAGAAAAGTTTTATGTAGAAAAAATGAAATTTACATGATAATTTTATTATGTATTTAAAAGGAATACCAAATTTTACATAGTAGATTTGCAATTTAGTGTGCATTTTTTTATTCTATATCATTTAAATGCTTGTTTTATTACATAAATTAAGAATAAGATAATTTTTAAATGTTCCAGTTCAGCAAAATTTTGACGTTAATAAAATATTCTAAGAGGAGGAGGTAAGTTAGAACAGGTGATGAAAAAAGTAAAAGACAAAAGATCTTGTGTAAGGAACAGTTAGATTAATGTGCATGGACCACAGAGTTCAGAAATAGGAGTAGTATGTAAAATTAAACAGATAGGTTAGGGACAATTTGGGAAGAGCTTTAAAAGCTAAACAGAGTTTTGAGCCAAGTGTCTAATAATCTGGCAAATTATTCACTTTTGTCATCCAAACTTTTTTCCAAACATTTTTTTAAATATGAATTGTATGTCACAAGAAGGAATTTTACCCAAATCCACAAAAGAAAGAAGGAAGAAAACTTTTGAGTTCCAGGGGTCCTCAAACTACGGCCGCGGGCCAGATGCAGCAGCTGAAGATGATTATCCCCTTTACCCAGGGCTATGAAGTTTCTTTATTTAAAGTCCCACAAAACAAAGTTTTTGTTTTTACTATAGTCTGACCCTCCAACAGTCTGAGGGACAGCGAACTGGCCCCCTATTTCAAAACTTTGAGGACCCCTGTTAAACAAAACTCTCATTCAGCACTCTTCCTTCCCAGCATGAACATAAGTTAACTGAAGACTCCCTTGAATCCTGCTACAGAGACTGTCTGAACAATTCTCAGATCCCCACTCTTGAAGGAATAAGAGATTCTAACTTTGCCTAGCTAAATGGAACCGAAGAGGAGGAGAAATGGGGGTGAGACAAAATTTACACTTCCTTAGGACTGTAGCCAGACCCTATGTTAGTAACACCCAAGACTTTACAGAGACTGCTCAGAATCCTTCCTCTCCATCTTCTCTGTCACTCTACAAAAAAATACTTAAGAATTACTCAAAGAGCTTTACAAAGCTGGCAGCATCAGGATTATTGGAAAGAGGAATGGAACAAAACTAGAGCTATTCCTGTATCCTCAGAGGATACTCAAAACAGTGACTCAGAACAATTTATCCTATATCCTCCAAAAGAAGGGTGGAAGCAGTCTTTCAAGGCCAGCCTTTGGGTAAGGGTCAGAAAAGGGTAATGAATGAATACTCCCCCATGATGATTCAAACATCTAAGATTTCAAGAGAAAAATATTACTAAGGACCAAGAGTACAAAGAGATAAAGCAATGGAGTAACCCTAACCCTTCTGAAATCAGAAGGATAATTAATTCCTCAAAAAGACTACAAAGTTCTCAATAAATAAGATAATACAAAGGAAAGTAAACCAAGACTTGAAGAAAAACAGAAGCGGCATGTCCACATACATGTGCATGTGTATACACACAAGCACACAGACACAAACACGAAATGATGTCAAACTTTACTTCACATAATGGTTACATTTAATCATTTCATTCACAAATAAATAGTACACAGAGAAAAATTTTCAAAAAAAAATAAAAGAAATTTGAATGACACAAGATTATTCTGCAATCATGAGAAACAGCTAAAAGAAATGGAATAGTATATTCCAAATAGCAAATGAACTCAAACTGCATTCCATAATAATTCTGTCTAAATAATGGAGAAAAAGATTTCAGTTTAATTTGAGACATTATTTTTAAATATATAAAGAAAACAAATTAAAACAGCGGGCTGGAGAATGTTTATCTTGTCAACACTGAAAACAACACAAATACAAGAAAAATAAATAAATGCAACTTATCAAAAATGATCAGAGAACGTCCTGCTAAAATGGCTGCCTCAACAGGAAATAGTCTATTCAGGTGTCCTACTCAGGTGTCACAGACCTACTACAACAAAATATTTAAGTTCCCCTTAGATCAAATAATGATCAAGTAATCCAATGAGAAGCTACAGAAAGTGACTTCCTCTGCCCCTAGAACTGCTCTCAAGACCCTGATTTTGACCAGCTACATGAAGCCTGAGACTAAGAATAAAGGAAGCTGGCACAAAGTTATTCTCACAGCAGAACCAAGATGTTCAGAAATAAGTATAATAAGTGGAAGACTATGTGTTTGGAGGTAGAAAGAATGAAAATATCACCTGAGAAAGTTCCTGGATGAGGGGGAAGGCAGGCAGGCACAAAAGAAGCAAGATAAAAGAAAAACCCACAGTGGGAACAATGGACATCTGAAGGAGTTCAATCATAAGTGACCAGTTTGAAGCAGTGCCCTATCATTCAGGTCTTTAGAGCACAAGTCCAGGAAATCTAAGCTCCCTAAAACATTGTTCTGAATCATAAGAAAGAACCCTGAAGATTTAATACTCTGAAATTTAAAAATCCAGCAAAGTAGAATCACAGGAGGCAATTTAATTTAAAGGCAAAATATCTGAAAGAAAAAATAACTGACCTGAAAAACAGGTCAAAGAATAATAATTTAAAAGTTTTTATTCAGTAAGCACTTGACATCATGACTTTTTTTTAAACCTGGATACAATATTTCAAGAAAACATAAATTAAAGTTGCCCAGATCCAGTAGAACCAGAAGCAAGAATAAAGAAAGAATATACTAATCACCTCTTAAAATTAATCCCAAAAGGAAAAAAAAAGAAAAGTCTTGGGAACATTAGAGTTAAAAACTAGATCTCTCATGTCAGAAGAAAATTATCGCAAACTTCCAGAAAGAAGCAATTAAAATAGTGAGGAAATACCTTTAGGATCACATAAGACCTGACAATTGCTACTAAAAGAAAAGTGAAATATCTTGGATTATAATATTACAAAGAGGAAAAGAAGTAAACTTGAAAACAAGAATAACTCCTTGCAAAGCTTAATATAAGCCTACATCGGAAGTGCCTTTGATAGACTTGACCATCATAAAAATGCACTGTCCTTGGCAATGTTTATTTTATTAAATAGGTCTACTATTGTTGGTTGTGTTTTGTGGTAGTAGTGGTTTGTAGTTTTCTTTCTGTTATTCTTCTTAAATATGAAAGGGCAACTCTGTCTCACATAAACTTTGTTGTAATTCTTTTAGAGAAAGTATTGTGGGAATAATAGTTTAATCCCTTTTCCTATGCAAGTTTTACTAGCTTTTCCTTGATTTTAAAACTGTTTGCAAAACTCAATTGGCTTAGGGGAGTAAAGGCTCAAGCTGTTGACATTATTTCTTGGTAGTCTGATTATAAAACAGCAAGTAGCTCAAGATCTCCTCTGATGTTAGATGAATCACAATGGCCAATTCAAACTAGAAAACTTGGCACAAAATTAAATCAACTTGGCTATCCTCAATGCATGTTCTTACTGAGTAGCTTTTTCTGATAGCTAGGTAAATTTCATTTTATTATCTATTGAGTGAATTACAAATGTCTCACTTTGTCCCGATATTAAACATATTCTACCATACTTACCTGAAGGAACAATCCAAAATACCTTTTAAACCAGGTTTTCCTGCAAACTTCCCTATATCTGCTGACAATACCATCCATTCAGCCACAGCTAAATCCACTATATCTGTCAGGATCTCTCAATGATGATATCCAATCACTTTCAATTCCATCTCTGCAATCTATTTCACCTTTGGACCATTTTTCTCCACTTACAAGGTTACCCAATTTGTTCCAGGCTCTTCCACCAGATCCTTGTATTAATGCAATAGTTCAAAATAAACTTTCTAAAGTACAAGTCAGTAAATCCCTTGTTCAATAATCTTCGATGACTTTCTCACTGCTTCTCTGGTAAAATGAAAATTCTTCTTTTGTGCTTTAAAAGTTATTCACAATCTGGCTCCAATGTGTCTTTCTAGGTTTACTTCATATTATAAATTCTCACATTTATATTAAAAATGCAAAACTCCACAGCTACACACACAAACCCCACCCCCATACACACACATTATATCACCATCACCATCACCACCTTGCTTTTGCACGGGTTGTTCCTCATCCCTATAATGTCCTATTACCATACTTCCTCATATTCATACATTTAGCTTCACTCAAGGCTCATGTCAAGTGCAATCTCCTGAGGGAAATCATTCCTGATTCCCCTAGTTACTATCATGTATGTTAATTTCTCTTGATCATGACGTTCATGTTGAACTTTTCTCTTATTAAGCAATAATAATTTATATTCATTTTTGGCATATATTTATCTTTAAACAAAAATTAGTCCACATAGTAGACATCAGAACCAGTACACATACATTGGCAGAATAATATGATGATACACACCAAGGGGAAGAAATCAAATAAGGGAGCAATCGTGATTCTTCTCAATATCTGAGGACTGCAGGTAAAGAATTCAGAGAAAACACTGAGAATGAAGCATTCATATCAAGAATTGCAGATTATCACTGTGTGATCCTGGGCAAGTCTCTTAACCCCAATTGCCTCAGCAAGAAAAAATAATTGCAGATTGGTTCCCAAAAGTAATGCAAACTGCTTCATAATGAGATGAATAAAATAATGACCCATGGAGATGAATGATCCCTTTCTTGATGTCTCAACAAGAATGCAAAACATTTATTTATTATTTGGATGGAAATGGGATGATTTTGGAGGTAGGGAAGGTGTGAAGAAATAGAGCATTATTTTCTTTATTGAAATGAATGTAAATCAGATTTCCATTATATGGATTTTTTTTCTTTTTTGCACAATCGACTTCAACCATATAGTAAAGGATGGATAAATTTGTTGCTATGTTTATCTGTGTTAGTAGATTGAAGTCCTTGAGGACAGGTATGGCTTTTATTTTGTCTTTGTATCATTAGACATTACTATGGTGCTTTTAAATGTTTGTTGAATTGAACTGAGATCATGACTTTTAAATAAAATACTGCTTTATGTATTAAGGACTCTTAGAGGGATTTATTTGAGGGAATGAAATTGAAACTAATAAATAAATGAAGAATTTCACTCAATTCTGTTCATTCCCTAATCAATGTAGACAAAAAAAAATTGGTTATTGAAACTAAATATGTTATCTGTGGTTGATTGAGCTTTTATTTACACATATAATACTGAATAACACTGCTGCTGATAGAACTTTTAATGAAAGTTTAATGATATATCCCCACTTACTTTATTTCAAAAGTCATGATAGCCTTTTTGATTGATCAAAATAAGAGAAAAAAGACGAGAAGGGAAGATGAAGGGAAAAGGAACAGAGGGGAAGTGGACTTCATTCTGCAGTGGACAATATGATAAGACGTATTTAGTGATTATTTTAAATTTTTATTTTTGGTGAAAACCTTGGACTATTATATTAGGCATTCTTTATGCTAAATGATACATAATCTCGTTCTTATCTTTATATGTATCATTAATCCACAGAAGTATGCCAACTATACCATCTGAAGAAATTATATATCTTCTTTCATGTATACTTTGGGGGACATAATCATCTGCTATATTAGACAGCTACAGTCTCTGACATCTAAGCCAAAGATAGCATGTGGGCTGATTTCTTTTGGCTCAAATCCCACTTCTTTGAGGACTCTGATGCCAAATACAATTGTGTACAGACAGCAGTGACTTCAGAATACCATGGCAGGGGGAGGGGAAGCTACACTGCTTCCTTGTCTCCCTGATCACATAAACCATCACTTTCAATACTACCACCCTAACAGTTTTGATATACTACTTTAACATTATTGCCTATCCCTGTGTTGCTGTTGGTCACATGATGTATTCTTAGTAGAATCATGGTGCACTGAACTTCCAGGTATATAAAAAGAGATTCCACTTGACACCTTGTGATCAGCATTCAAAAGTCCTACTAATATTTATCTAAAAATAGCTATAGATGACCACTGAATAATTAGTCTAACAGTATGAGAACAATAGGGTGAAACTCTATTAAGGCTGGATATGGGGGGGGGGGTGATAGCAAGATGCTCAAGCAGTTAGTATATGATTAACTGAAATTTGATAACAGAAACAAAGGAATACAGAAGAACTTAAAGAAACACAAACAAAACTTCACAAAATGGAACTCTGCTATGAACTCTTCAGAAGAAAAAGTAGATCTTCATAGTTGTCAGTCATTAGTAATAAAGTAAAATGATTTGAGTAGTAAAAGCTTTTAAAACTAACTTCAAATCTATTAGACAGGCTCTGGTGGAAGCTACAAATGAGAAAACATGTGGGAACACTATATATTTATCATTATCTGCATTCTGTTCCAATTTTTTCATCTATAAAATAGGGTTAGACTAACTGATCTATACCATGCCCTCTAATTCTTTAAGCTTTAATTCTTTAATTCTTTAAGTCTTTCTCCGAAACATAATACCATAAAAAATTAAAATCGCTGATGGTAGTTATTATTTTAGAAAACAAGTTTTTAAGATCCATATAGTAATGATGATTGAAGGAATAATCAAAATAAATAAAAATAATGAGTATATGTATAATTAAAAACCAAAGAATTTGCCATATTTTGATGATTAATCATTCTGAAATTCTTGATTATTTTATGTCTCATTTATCTTTAGTAAAAATCCAAAACATGCCAACATATTATAAAATTGATTTTCTAAACAACTAGTTCTGTTAAAATAATATAAATTTACATAGATATGACAGTACAATTGAATTCTTCAAATTACCTTTTGAATATGTCCTTTAGATCAGTTTAAGGGTATAGAGCTTGCTACTTTAATAAAATACAAAAAACAAGTATATTGATGGGCCAAAAGCTTTGAATTTGATCAAGTAATTACTACTTCAATAATGTACTGGTAATAGGTCATTTGAGGGTTTAACCCCTCTTTCCATTATTCCTGACCACAAGAAGACTGACAGATGTTGTACTTTAGATATACAAAACAGACTACACGTATCCATTTCACATACATCTGTTCCTAAATAGCTTGGGTAGATTAATACTCAGACTGCATCATGCTCTGCTAAGTCCTTTATGACCACTGGTTTTTGTTGTTTTAAAGCTGATTATCTGGGTTTTTGCATCTTTATATTTACACTAACATTTTTCTGTATTTGCTTTCGTGTACCCATATTTATGTGTTGCATGTTTAAATAAATTTGAATCACTGGAAAAGCAATATTTTTTAACAGGACTAAATGATACATTTAAGGCTTTGTTTATTTCTTTTACTTTTTCTCCCCCACTTACAAAAAGAATACAGTTGAAGGCAAAAGTACACAAGGAATAGTACCTGGAAGATCAGTAAACAGAAACTATGCAAGCATTAAATCAAAATTTAAAATTTGAAAATTTGTACCAGTAACTGAGGTTTGATCATTTTATTTCATAATAAAAACACATTTAATTTTATTTGTACCAGTAACTGAGGTTTGATAATTTTATTTCATAACAAAAACATATTTAATCCCATAGAAAGATAATGGAATGAAGAGGTTTCTAAAACCTCTACTTTACAAAACAGAGAATTCTAGGAGATAGGAGAAAAGAAAGGAGGTGAGAGGGAATAACACTACCTTCCTCAATTTCATTTTTTTTTTTACTTATTGTCAGCTTTTTTAAGCAAACTGATTGCAAACTGAAAACAAATAAATGGGTACAGAGGACTAATTTCTGACTAGTAACTATAATTTCTGACATCAGTCTCTTACCTTCTACACACATTCCAAACAGTAGTGTTACTTAGGTTAACAAAATTTTCTTAAAATGATAATAGCACAAAATAATAGCACAAACATGAATTGATTGGTCACATCTTATTACAACTCAGACAATGACTAATATTTAAATAAGATATGAACTGAGAGTTTCTGAGAAAAGAGAAGAAAGAAAGGTATTTATGTAGCAAAATAAATGATACTAAAAACAGAAATGCTTAAAAATTTAGAAAGCAGAAAACTATAAATTGAAGTGAAAACGAATACCCTGAAAGAAATAAAAGAGAAATAAGATAGTTAGGCAGTAGAGTGGACATAGTGTGAAAACTGGATCAAGGAGGACCTGAGTTCAAATGTGAGTAGACCTGGTCAAGTTACTTATCTTAAGAGTTTCACTTTCTTCATCTGTAAAATGAGGATAATAACAGCACCTCCAAGGGATTATTGTAAAGATCAAATGAGATAACATGAAAAGCATTAATTAAATTGAATTAAAATATTTTGTAAATGCTAATGATTATTGTCATTATTAAATTATCTATGCTATAAAATGCAGGAAAATTTTGGATGAGCTAAAGGTGAGAGAAGGTACATTGAATTTGGAGGAAAAAAACATAAACAAAAATTCACAACTAAAAAAGTTATTTTTTCCAATTATCTCCCAAAAATTATCCAAAATATTGACTACCTTTGTCTACAATGAGCCAGCACTTCCCAATGTTGCACCCAGTCTCTATTTAGATTTAATCTCACTTTCCTGACTATTACCAGGTACTTATCTTGATCCATCATTTCTCCCTTGAACCTGACACCCAAGCCAACCATCAGATTTACTCTAGACTGAGGATTACATGACTTAGGAATAGTCTGGGCTCCTATCTAGAGTCCTTGCACTTATTCCAGTAAAATGAATGCTGGAATTCAAGTTGGAAAATTCTGGGATGCAATTCCCTCCTCCAATTCTTAGTTTACTATAAATTTAATATCTAAGTCTCAAACTTACAGTATCACTGCAAAACTCAAATGAGTTGTTTTATACAATATGCTTGCAAAATTTACATAACTATAAAATTATTAGTTAGAATTATTATCATTTCTTCTCTTGCAGACTCCTGTAAACTGTTAAAAGAGTTTTAGAGGGGCAGTTAATTGGTGTAGTGGATAGAGCACCAGCCCTGAAGTCAGGAGGACTTGAGTTCAACTGTGACCTCAGACACTTAACACTTCCTATTTGTGTGATCCTGGGCAAATTACTTAACCCCAACTTCAAGAGAGAGATAGAGAAAGAGATCACCTTGTTCATTACCTTTATATAGATGAGGGGAACAGAGGTTTACAGCGAGGTTCCAAGTCACTCATGTTCACAGCTTCTCTCTCTCTCTCTCTCTCTCTCTCTCTCTCTCTCTCTCTCTCTCTCTCTCTCTCTTTCCCCAAATCATATTTCATTAGTTACCAAGTTTTACTGATTTTATCTCCACAATATTTCTCATATCCAATGCTTTCTTCTCCATTCCCAAGGTCACAAAATTAGTATAGGTCCTCATTTCCTCTCACCTGGCCTTTTGGAACAGACTTCTTCCTAATTCAAAACCTGGCTTCAAGTATTTCTTCTCCCCAATCTATTCTTTGTCTGACTGAAATCACAATATTCCTAAAGCACAAGTCTAGCCATGTCAATCTGCTGTTCAAGAGTCTTATGTAGTTCCCTACCGATTCTAAGACAAAATACAAACTGCTCAGTTTGACACTTAAAGCCTTTAACAGTCCAAAAGTCTTCACAGTTATGAAGTATTGGGCAAAAAGATAAAAAAACAAATTGTGTTTTCCTCACTATTATCTACTGAAAAAATTTTTTTCTGGAAAGTGAACAACTAGCTAAGAAGGTAATATCAAATAACTGAATTTGTATTCTTGGATCATGGTTTGTAGTAAAGAATGGCAGATTCTTGACCAAAGATGTATTATGTTTAACAAAGTTTAGCAAGATTGTATTTTCCAGGTATTTCATAAATCTAATAAAGAGAGCTTTAAAAAAATAAAAGATGGTAAAAGGAAGAGCCTGCTTATGCTATGTCCTAAGTTAGATACTATAGAGAGTAGCCACAAAGAAGGAAGAATCACAGTAGTAAAAATAAAGATATTCTCAGTAGACAAAATTCAAGAAAAGTCAGTACTCTTCAGTATGCAGAACCTTATGACAGAATAAACAATGTGATTCTGAAAATTTTTCTGGGCAAGTACTATTGTATTTATGATAAAGCATGGATGGAGAACATTCAGCTCATGGGCCAAATAAGGCCCATGAAATCATTTGCTATTCAAATACCTAAAGTTAAGGAAATAAAAAAGGGAAACGAGACACTGTTGCAAAGATGGAAATCTGACCTCATACATGTTTTATTCATTCACTTGTTCATTTAGCATAATTCCCCATGCTACAACTACCACTATGGATACTCATGTCATAGCACAATCCTATCTCTTTTACTTGGCAGAAGCTCTTATCTCAGTCACCACAGTGGTCTCCTTAAAGTAGGTCTCACAATATCATCCCATTACTCAAAAAAAAAACAAAAACCCAGTGGCTCCCTAATATTTCTCGTACACATATGGTAAATTGAAGTGATGCATACTTTAAATTGTTAGTAAAAAAAAAACACAAAGTACTTAACTATTTTCTATTCTAAAGTTAATCAAAAATAGAGTTCAAAGAATCTAAAAAAATGACTAATACAAGATCACATTAGAGAAGCAGAAATTTAGAGTTGAAAGATACCACTGAGGTTGTTTAATACAGCTCACTCATTTTACAGATGAGGAAACTGAGGTTTAATGAAGTTAAGAAACTTATGCAGGATTACATAGGGTGAACCACTTGTAAATTCATTGGGCTATCTCTGAAATATCTTATTTCCTAAAGTAGTCTTGGAGAAGTGTTGGAAAGCAATCATTTTTATTTATATTATAATTTCCCAGTAAGTGCTAGAAGTGTTGGTGCTCTGATGCTGATCAAAATAGGAAACTATCCTTCAAATACCACATTGTAGGAGTCAAATTTAACAGTCTGTTAGTAAAATTTTAGAGACCGATCTATATTTTCTTAGCAACATGGAAAGCCAGCTCACCTATGCTTGGGATGGGCTACAAGAAGGCCTGTAAACAGAGCCAATATTTTCTTCATAAAGAAGCTTTGAATATACCTGAGCAATTTGACTAACATCCTTCAGTATCCAGAAACTCAAAATACAAAATAAACATGACACTGAAAGTTTTTTTTCTGAGCAAGTACTATTGTTTTTACTATAAAGCAGTGGTGGGGAACATCCAGCCCGTGAGTCCTTACTAAGGCTATTGCTGGTGATGATGACCAGAAAGTTAGATACAACCACCTCCCACTGCTCAAGTTCTTTAACTAGATAATGTTGCATGGCCAGCTATGTTATAAATATACAAATGGTCCTTGGCAGAAGAAAAGTTCTCCACCCTTGCTATAATGGGATCTTAAGGTATATATACCCTGTACAACAATTTATTTTGAACGCAAATGAATCCCAAAGTGTAGAGGGCTGAAACTCCAAAAAGGTATGCTTGAATCAGACAATCAAGCACTTTAGGCTTAATTACCTATTCAATGTGAGATAATGACTCTATTAGCATATATTTGGATAATGGCTCTCCTCACCATTAGTGCTTGCTGAATGTTTGATGTTAAGATAATAGTAGGCAAGGATTGGAGGGTGGGGGGAGAGAGGCCAGAGTCACTTGGTGATAGGACAAGGAGGAGAGAGGCTGGAGACTCTGGACTCCAGAATCCAGGATACATCTTTGGCAAGCCATGGCAGCTTCACTGCCTCCTTCACTTCTCCCCCTAAAGACCAAGGTCTTTGATTTATGCTGACTCTGGCTGACCTTGAAGCCCTCCAGAGAGATAGCCTGTACTTTATACCAATGTACTTATGTGCCAAGATGATTTAGTTATAAAATGAATCCCTCAGCAATTGAATGAACTAACTTGTTAATTAATGTTATTTCATATTCTTGAGCTCATAAAGAATTTTACTATAATTAAAACTCTAAATAGCACAAAAGATATTCCCAGAGAGTTAATTTAATGCTAAACTGCTCTTTCACATATGTATAAGTCAACAAGGAGGTTCAGCTCCTTCTTGGAAGGTAAAGCAGCTGATTTAAGGGTACAGAGGGACAGTACTTCTCAATAATAGCCCTAATAAATTCCTCTCCTATGCTTATGTTATCTGTAGATAGCAGTATAAGCAGCTAGGTGAAAGTGGATAGAGTTTCAGGTATAAAGTCAGAAAGACTCATCTTCTTAAATTCAAATCTAGTCTCAAACATTTATTAGCCATATGACCCTGGATACATCACTTAACCTTGTTTGCTTCAGTTTATTCATCTGTAAAATGACTTAGAAAAGGAAATGACAAACCACTTCACTATTTTTGTCAAGAAAACCCCCAAAAGGGTCAAAAACAACTGAACAAAAACAAGACTATAATATAGTCTTATATAAAAAGGAAGGAGAGATAATCTAAAGGATGATATTTGGTATAATAACATTGCTTTAAAAATTGTGTGAAAGATAAAAACAGGAGTGCTGATACATGAAAAGTATGAGAAATAGGCTATTGGGTTCTCCCAAATATAAAAATTGTAATCTTTTCCTACGGATTACTGAAAATATACTTTTTCTTTATAACATTAATTCTAGTAATATACAATTTTCTAACATAGTAACCATGAAATAACCCATAAAATGCAGTTACACAAAATAAAATTGTTAATGTGATTTTTCTTGCTAATACTTCTCTTGTATTCTGTGATCTTTTGTGCTAATATCTCAATTTTAGAAATTATTTTAGACAACATTCACTTTTCATAACACATTAAATCTATTGCACTATAGTACAATATCACACAGAAATAAAATTATTAAAACTAAAACATTTTTAAACCTGAATCTTATTTCCACAATGTTGGATTATTATGTGAGGGTATTATACAGTACACAATACTGCTATAAAGCTTCCTATCTTGTCCATCCTCTGAAAACCAAGGGAAAGATTATTGGGACTTTAACTGAAGTTGTTTAAAGAATCCAGAACTCTTAATGTACTGACATCATCTCCCACATTCCTATACTTAATAGCTGCTGGATGACACTGGAAATCAAATGCATGAGCTTGAAATATTCCAACAGAGACTGACATTTGAGAACCTTAAGGATCTCAGAATATGAAAACATAATAGAGGTAAGTTGACAAGATAATGGGATTGACAGCCTGGGTATCTCTAACCAGCTGGTCAATTATGCCAAGACACTCTTCAGGCTTAGAAAATGAATGGCATAATCTTTTCCTCCTACTTCACATAGCTGAATATGCATGGTTAGCAACCCAAAAGTGAAAATAAAGTATTAATAAAATAAAAAAATCACTGATATGCTTGAAGTCATGAAAGTTAAATGTAGTAATATTGAAGCTTGACTGTATTTGAATCTGTATCTTCAAAGAAATAAAGGAAACCACAATTGATTTGGAATGCAAATAAACTAAAGTAAAGGACAATGTAGAACAATAGAAGCAAAAAACAATAATGCTAGAAGAAAATATGCTTTCTTTCCAAAGAAAATATTAAGATCTTGAAAATAGGCTGCACAGAGTTAACCAAAGGATTACAGGTTTCCCAGAAGTTAAAAAATGTGATCACTTACTGCAAGAAATAATACAAGAAAACTACCCAGAATACTTCTGAGAAAATTTAATACCATTTGAAAGAAATCATAAATGGCCTCCAGGAAAAAAAAGTTTTAAATTCCTAAACCCCCAATGATAAAATTTAAGAAATCAATTCAGGGAAAAAAAGCTCTACAAGGAACCAAAACCTGTCATTTGCTGTTCAATCATTTTTCAGTCATGTCTAACTCCTGACGACCCAATATGGGGTCATCTTTCATGTCAAAGATAGTAGAGTGGTTTGCAATTTTCTTCTCCACCTCATTTTACAGATGAAGTAACTGAGGCAAGCAGAGTTAAATAACCTGTCCAGGATCACACAGTTGGTAAGTGTCTGAGACCAGATTTGAACTCAGAAAAAACAGACTTACTGACTCCAAGCCTGTCCAAGTCTATCCATTGCACCATCTAGCTACCTACTAAGAACTTTAAATAAAAAGGAAAGGAAATGCAAACATATTATAAATTGATTCTGCATCCTTCACCACAAAATAGAAACCGCAGGAAAGTGGAAAGAGGGCACCATGGGATAGAATTAAGTGTCTAATGAGTTCAATTCAAATCAAGGCCTGGAAATGAGGGGGAAGTGATCTTGGTAGTCTTTTAGGAAGAAAAGAGCCTGCAAGGGAGTGAGTGAGGAGGGAGAAAGGATCAAAAGGAAGAGGGAAAAGGTAAGCTTTGTTTTAATAGTGAAAGAAGGTTCTACTAAAGGATACTCCTAAGGGTGAAGAGAAATATTCTGTGAAGGAAGATGGAGACTTTGTACTAGGTGTCCTCTGGGGGATGTGGGTGCTTGAAAAAACCCTCATCTTCACCTTAGAAGGACATGACTTGGAATCCTGGGAGTTTTTGGCACTTGATGGAGTAAAAGGGCATGGCTCTAATGAGGTTTTGAGACAAATGGCAAAAGAATGTATAATCCTGATATTAAAGACCACTTGCATGGGGTCCTTCCTCATTGATGGAGATGAATACTCTGTACCACATGGGGAGTGAGGAGAGTTTGTTTTCACAAACTAAAGTGAAAGAGGAGATTTCTTCAGTCTTAAAGACTCTTCAAGCTTTGAATCACTGGACACTTCTGGCTTCCAGCTTTGAGAAGGATGATGGAGAAGATCAACCTTGATTCAGGTTGCTGAAAGAAAGAATTCTAAAAAGACATGAAAAAAGTGATAATCTCCATTATGTCCCTATCCCCAGCCTACCATAATGGAGACTTCAATGAAATTCCCTTTAGAGATGTACAAATAAATAGGAGCACTTGTATAGTAAGCCTGAAGCCAAAAATTGGTATAACCATTCTTGAAAGCAATTTGAAATTATGTCCAAAAAGTTACTGAACTGTTCATACCCTTTAATCCAACCACTAAAAGTCATACCACTACTATATAATCTATACAGCAAAGAGATCAAAGAAAGGAAGAAAGGTCCTCCCAATAGTACAAAATAGTTATAGTAGTATTTTTGTGATGGCAAAAATACTGGAAACTAAGGCAATGCCCATTAATGAGGGGAATGACTGAAGATATTATGATACATGCATGTAGTAGAAATGAAGAGCCTATCTCAGTGAAATCTGGGAAGACTTGCATAGACTTATGCAAAGTACAATGAATTGAACCAGGAACAATTTATACTATAACATCAACTTGTAAAAACAAACAATTTTGAAGAACTTAAGAAACTTGATCAAAAAAATGACCAGTCATGAACCAAACAAGAGGACCTGAAGAAACCTACCTTCTAAAAGAGAAATGAAGGATTACTATGCAAAATAAGACACATTTCTTTGAAATAACTAATTTAGAAATTTGTTTTGTTTGATTATACTTGTTATAAGAGTTCTATAATTCTCTTTTTCCCTCAATAGAGAATGGGAGGAAA
Source organism: Sarcophilus harrisii (assembly GCF_902635505.1). NCBI lineage: Eukaryota > Metazoa > Chordata > Mammalia > Dasyuromorphia > Dasyuridae > Sarcophilus > Sarcophilus harrisii. The sequence continues at coordinate 389,655,807 of NC_045428.1, read as the reverse complement.
TTAAAAAATAAATACTTCATATTAGAAAAAAATATGAAAAATCAAATAATTTAAAATATATACATGTACACATATACACATATACAAAAATATGCATATTTATTATATACAAGTATGTATATTACAGCGCTATCCCAGACAAAAACTTATTTCTTAAAAATAATTGGGTTGTTGCTCAATTAGTGGCTTGTTTCACCCTGTCCCTGATCCAGTTCTGATGCATTTAGCAACTGCCTTTTTTATGCATTGAATTCCCTCTTTGGAAAGCAACTAGGAACAAGAGCAAATTAGCAAGTATGCAACTGTAGGCAAAAGGTAAAATCTAGGAAATCTAGAACTTCTGGGCCTGTTACAGAATTGCTCATGATACTGAAGTTGTAGGTAAAAGACAAGAGAATGAGAAACTGAGGTAAAACCTTCTCAAGGCAAGGCAAAGTTGCAAAGAGCAGGGCTGTCTTTTGCCCTTTTTGTATCTAAAGCATTTAGCACAGAGACTGACACATAGAGGGCACTTAATTTTTTAATGATTGATGATCCTAAAAAAATTGCAGGTACAAAAAAAAGAAAGCATATTTCGTTTAAGTCCCATTTGAACCCATAAAGAAACTTTTAGTATTCACAACCAAACTCATTTATTGTGCCAACAAAAAGAATGATAAGGAACCATTTTGGCAGTGCAAAATTTGGCAATTCTGGATATCCTCAGAAAAATATCAGTAATTTCACTCCTTAATTAAGACATTAAAGTAAGCATAAAACATCATTTTAGTAATGAAATTAAATTAAATACAAAACATCAAATCTTTATGTATCTGATATATGTGTGTGTATCCATATGAAAAGTAAGTTGCATATGGCCTCCTACTTCTCCTGTGTACCTTAAAACTATTCTTCCACACCAACTGTTCTTGGGCAATGATACTATTTGATCCTAAACCCCTACCTTAGTCATAAATGATTTTTTTCTTTTTCTCCAAACGCTCCAGCTGCTTAAAAAAATCTCTTATGCATTAATTTGTATCATATATATATATGTATGTATGTATGTATACATTCCTCTTCCTCTTTCCCCATTCCCAATGCCTATGTGACTTTTTTATCTTTACATCCTCAGCACAGTACCTTTATCAGGTAATTCATACATATCTCTTGAGTCAAAGAACCTCTATAACTGTTGAGTCAGAATTCTTTTGTGGATTATTTTTTTTAAATACTTCCTTCCAATTAGCTTTAATTAAATCTACTTTTCCTCAATGAACAAGTATTTAAAATAAAGTACTATTTCTTATTCAGTCATATTCTGTTATATTATAGCAACAGTATTCTAAACAACTAAAGTTACAAATTGCTGAACTATGACCACACTTGCAAAAGATAAAGGGAATATCCCCACACCTAGGAAATCTAAACTATTTCAGTTTAGACATTATGGGCTAAATAGACTTTTGGAGACTAGCATGTGAACCTAAATACCAATTATAATAATGTTTCTAGAGGGAAAAATACACCAAGAATTGTAAACAACTAATTTTAAGAACACAATTCATAATTGGGAGACTTGTTTGTATTGCCACACAAGCCTTTTATTTTCATCAAAATTAGGTTAATTGTTCAATCTATGGTCATTCACAATTTAAAATATATTTAACTTCATATATTCAGTATTAATTATAGCCATTCAATAAAGGCTATGGCCTTTGACTAATTAACTTCATTGTTTTTTTTTTCTTTTGTCTACAAGAGATTTCTAAGCCAATTACTTGTTTTGGTTGAATTGTAGTAACAGAATGTTACGCTTTGTTTTCCAACAAAGAAAGGAAATGTTTATGCTTAAAATAAAAAATAAAAATAAAGATATTTTATTCAGTGAGAACAGCTTGACAAAATCCTGTCTTCAACATTTTAATGCCTTATACAAATCTACTCCAAACAGAGATCTGGATGTGGTTTTTTTCCCCATTTATCTGGGCTTTCTTCCCTTGTTAGAATATAAATTTCTTGAGGAGAGGGACAGTCTTTTGGTTTTTAATTGTATTCCTGTTGCTTTAGCAAAGTGCCTGACATAAAGAAAACACAATATATTCTTCTTGTATTCCCTTTGTAAATTAATTACATTGTATTATAGAATAGCTTATGTATTTATTTTATGTAATTAATGTAATGAAAACTATTCCTTAAATAATGAACAATCCTACAAAATAATGTAATGGAAACTATTCCTTAAATAATAAACAATCCTGTAAAAAATGAATCAGTGAAAACGAATACAGGAAAAAAAAATTAAAAACTTCCTAGTTCAAAAGTACTAATATTATATTTGAGATAGAATATTAGAATTGAGTAGCAGCATAATGTACTTGGACAGAATGCTGGACATGAGAGTCAAAAACAGGTTCAGATCTCACGTGTGATTTGTTATTTGTATGACCATATATCATTTAACCCCTGCAAGCCACAAGAAACTGTTTTATCTATCAATACCTTCTAAAAGCCAGTCATGTGCAAAATTACTACGATGACCTAGAAAAATTGCTTATAGATGGGTTGCAATTGGATGGGAAAAGATCCTGGAGGCCATAAAAACAGGCATTTAAGAACTTAAAATTTGCAAAGCATTTTACAAAAGTTCACTGGTGTAGTTGGAATTCCCAAGAAGAAATTTCCCCTACCTAAACGGGGAGGCATTTTATTTTCTGTAATTTGAAATCTTTGAAAGTTATTTAGCTTCCTGAGACATGCTCAAGTTTAAGTGACTTGCCAGAGGTCACACAATCAATATGTATCACAAGGGGAACCTGGTGCAAAGGCCAGTAAATGTCTCACTACTGGCATGGATGGGGAAAATGAGGCTCAGAGAAGTCAAATGACTTGCTCAAAGTCACAGTACTCCTAAGGGAAGGGTCTTAACCTGAGGATTGTGAACTTGTGTTTTTTTTTTTTTTATGTGATCACTTTATCTCAAAAATATTTGTTTTTCTTCTTTGTAATAGTACTCATTTCATTTTATGCCTTTTAAAATATTATTCTGAGAAGGGGTCCATAGGCTACACTAGCCTCCGGTTAAAAAGACCCAAAGACACAGAGAAAATAGTCCCTCACGCTACTCTTTGGAGGGTTGAGTTTGAATCACTGGCCTCCCTGAATTTCAATGCCAGGGTTCTTTCCTTCTCGGTTTCCAAACTACTCTTCTTCCTCCGAAATTCTTTTAAACCTGGCTAAATCACCGAAGAATTAGAGAGGCCCTGGAGAGGTAACTCGGTTCCTGGTTCTCAGGCACACGGACCCAAGACACTGAAGTGAAAGCAAAACTACTGTCATCGAGAGCACTACATATGTATGTCGGTGGTTTCAGAAACACAAAACAAATAAAAAGCATTGTTTTGTGTTTGTTTAAAAGCTCTTCTTGACTAAAAGTTAAGTTTGTGTTTGGACTTCAGACTCGCATCGCCCCTTCATTTTGGAGCAGCAGGTGCAAGACAGGCTCAGAAAATCGCCCGTTTCCCAAAGTACCCGGTAGCGATGGCTTGATGAAGCGCGGGCAGACACGAGAGACCGGGAGACACGCGTGGAGTGGCGCGCCCTGAAGAATGCTTAGGGACGCGGTTGCCAGGGAGGTGCTTGAGGAAGGGGAATGAAGAGCCCAGAGGAGCCAGGCTGAAAGAAGCTGCTGGGACAGAGAGCGGGGGGCGGCAACTAGAGAGGAGCGGAGCTTCGCGAGGACACTCACCGACTGCGGGGGCAGCGGGGTGCTCGGGTTGGATGGGCTTCCACCGCAAAGCGCTGTCGCTCAGCACCACATCGCAGCTCCTCCCGTTGATCTCAAAGATCCCCCGCTGCAGGATGCGCTCGGTCGTGGGCACTGGCGGCGTGGATGGAAGCAGCACCAGAGGTGGCCCGGACTTGGGTCTCTCCGTCTGCTTCCCGGCCTCCGGACCCCCGGGCAAGGCGCTCACCCGAGCCCTGACCAAGCGGAGCATGGCGAAGCCTAATAAGGACTGGGTCCAGAGCAGGGTCCCGGCAAGGCCCAGAGCAGAAATTACGGCTGCGTTATTCCAAAGCGTCCGTCGTCGCCTTAGCAACGGCGCGCTCAATGAGCATCTTAGGAGACCCGCCCCTCCCTGTGCCGGCTTGTGCCTCACGCCCTGCTGGAGTCTTGGAAAGTACTTAACTCTACTGTACAGTTTTTGAAGGACCTAAGGAGCTCTCGGCACGCGCTTGCGCGTGTCAAAATCTGCTGCTTTGCAATTTACATCCGTGGCTCCACGCACTGACCTCTAGGGCTAAACAAATCTAATCCTTTTTTCCAAGTTAGCTATCCGCCATTGGCCCTTCACAAACACTGGAAAAGAAAAGGCTTAGAGCAAATGAGATCTTAGGAGCCGGGGTAAAAGAGATGGGCGATTTCAATTTCAAAGATCCAGATCTTGGAGGTGGTGCTATTCCAAATGATTTCTAGGTCTTAACAGTGACCAAATACCAGTGGTTGTTGTTAAAATGAAGAAATAAGGTGCTAGAGTTGTAAAGGTTAGGTCGTTAGCAAAGTCATTTGCATAAATAATGAAAGCTCTGAGAGTAATGGCGAAGAATTGGTTAGATTGGAAGGCTAAGCTGTCATTTTATCCTCTTTTGAGCCACAACTCCAGCATAAGCCTTCATCACCAATTTCATGCCAGTCTCTTAATTGGTCTCCCTTTTTCAAGTTTTTTTGCAATAATATTAGAATGTAAATCTTCCCAACACAGGTGTTTGTTCTGCGTTAGTAAGTCTTCTACCTTCGACATGTTCTGGAAACTAATTGGCTGTAACCATATATGCTGGCAGTTATCAGTAAGTATGGGCACCCCAGTTCTGTGGCTAAATTCCTATACCTTTTGACAAGTCATATCATCTCTCTGAGCTTTAATTATCTCATTTTTAAAATAAAGGATTTGGATAAAATAAGCTCCAATGTCTGTCCAGAGGTCTAAAATTCTATGTTTATATTTGAACTACCATTAAAATTCACCTTATTTGGAAGGAGTCAAAGACTGCTCACATTACCATAGATTTATGAGATTAATTCACTTTTGAAAAATAGCAGAAACTTCAGCAAATAATAACTAGAATAATAATCTTTGCCAAGAAAACCCCAAATGAGGTCATTAACACTGGACTTGACTAACATCACAGAATTTTAGAAGTAGAAGTAACTTTAAATATTATCTAATCGAACTTCTCTATTTTACAGTTAAGGTAATTGAGGATCAAGAAATTTAGGTGACTATCGGTTAGTAGTAGAACCTAGTGCTAGAGCAGAGGTAGAATTAGAAGTCAGCTCTCCCATTTCCCAGGATGGACTTTTCCTACTTTTTCACCACATTGACTTTTAAAAGGCTGCTGAAATAAAGACCACTTGCTTCCAGGAAACAAGAAATAAGGATAAGGATTATCTCAGAACCCAATCAAACTCTGAATGAGCCAGAGATTGGCTTTCAGTCTTGAGAGCCAGCCAACTTCCTTTTGAATATCAAAATCTTATATGCTTGTCAAGCTGGTACATACATTGTTTAATGTCCTGAAAATGAGTAGCCAAGTCTCCAACTGAAGCTGAAAGCTGATTATCAGCATGATTGGGCCTCAACTAGCTAGTTTCTGAACAAGTAGCAAGTTTCAAGTGGGTTAGGTCCCCAGTCATAATTTTAAGACAGCTGTTCTCTAGTGAGTTTTGATTTTCAATTCAACTTTATTATTTACAGCTGATAGATGATCAATAAAACTAAAACTTCTTGGAAGACAAAAGCTTCATTTGTGATCCAAGCAAATAGGGCAAAGTAGTGGCAATTTCTTCTCAGCTAACTCTATACCAGACCCACAACTCTGACCATTATGCTCTTTTCCCATTCTCTTCCTCTCACCTCCAAATTTGGATTCTGTTCTGTGTCTAACACACATAGGTGAGATTTATCTTACCAAGAGCCATACCTCAGTGCTTCTTTACTAACACCTTCCTCCCCATACCTTTAAGTATGCACTTTTCTTTCTATGTCCCCTTTATCAATGAATTTATTTCTTAAAATTTCCTCCAAAGGCACAAGTAAGCATTCTCCAAGCACCAATCAACACATAGCCAAAAACAACAATTTTGCTTAGGCTTTGGAAATTTGACCATAGTAATGATAATAGCAACTCAGTTTCATATATCATTTTAACATTTGGCAAGCACTTTCTTCACAACATTCCTCTGAAATATGGGAATATGTAGTATAAAGCATTATGATCCTCATTTTATAGATGAGAAAGCTGAGGTCTTCTGCTGCTGTGTATCTATGGCGATTATGAGAAAGATTTTGAACCTGGTTGTACAGACTACAAATTCAGCCCTCTTGTTCCCATATCACAGATTTTTTTTTATTACTATGTCAGTATTCTCTTTGTGTGTATGTGTCTGTCTTTTTCTTGGTCTTTTTCTCTGTTTCTCTGTGTCTCTCTGACTCTGTCTCTATGTTTCTGTCTCTTTCTGTCTCTGTTTCTCTCTGCATCTTTCTCTGTCTCTCTCTGTGTCTCTCTTTGTTTTTTGCCTCCTTCTCTCTCTGCATCTCTTTCTCTCTCTCTCTTCTTCCCTTTTCCTCTTAACCCCCTATAATCTGTATGAATCTGCAAATTAAATAACTACTAACATATAAGAGCAGATAAAAATATATGGGTATATTAGGAGTGAATAAAATATAATATATCATGTGCTTTTTATAAGAGCATATATCTAGATATCAAATGAAAGAACCATTTTTAGAAATTCTATTCTAGATGAGTCTTGATTCACTTTTGTCTGATGGTTCAGGTTTAGGATTGAAATGAAATGAGACATCTGTAAGCTACACAGTTTTTAACCAAAGGAAGTTTATTAATCAATAGCATGAAAAAAAAGATATTCAGCAAATTCACATTGTAAATTCAGTTGATCCCAGCTCCCCTATCTTCACACTGGCCATGATAACACTTTCAGTTAGAAGAATGAATTGACTCACATGACAATGGGAAATGGGTACTTCTTGTGAACTGGACTTTTATGCCTTTTGTGACCAGAAAACTCTGGTTTTGAGATTTAGTCCCCTGGACCAATTAAACTTCATGGACAGGAAATTGCCTTCTTAGAAAAAGCCCAATTTGTGTGGCTGAAAGCTTAATTTTCAGCTACACGTGGAGGCCTCCTGTCATAGATCTTCACTACATCACTGTAATAGATATCTACTACAACTATGTAATATGATCAGGAATTGTCAGGCAACTATCCCAAACTTGGGAAGCTTCTCCATTTAAACTATGTCCTATGAGAAGTGCACCCAAATGGAGATATTCAGAAAGGAACTTCTCAGTTTGAGAGATAAAGAAAAATAGAATTGAGCTACTTTATCATATTTCCAGCAGATCAGAGATAGTCTTTTCCTCTTTATTATTATCAAAGCACAATGTAAGGCTCAAATGATCTTTCAAACCATCCTGTAGTCTCCTAAAACATACATATGTGAAATTATTATTCTTTATCTTCAAAATGATTCCTTTATTCCTGTTTTCACAGAAATAAAACAATTTAGTACTTACAAAATACTTACAAAGTATTTTCTCTCCTAAACTTGAAAATTTTCTATTTACTTTTTTCCTACCTGTCTAATTCAAATAATCTTCTTTACTAATATCCATTCAAGTGATAATCTCTCTTTGTGCTGCCAAAAGTGAGCAATATAATGCAATTATGCATTAAAGCCCCTGAAGAGGTTGCTTTATTGGCAAGACCCAGAGAAACTAGAAAGGAGGGCTTTTTTTGTTGTTGTTCAGTCATGTCCAACTCTTCATGGGCCCATTTTGGATCTTTTTTTTAGCAAAGGTATTAAAGTGGTTTGCTATTTCCTTCTTCAGATTATTCTACAAATGAGGAAATTGAGGCAAACAAGCTAAGTGACTTGCCTAGGGTCATATAATTAGGAAGTATCTGAAACTAGATTTGAACTCAAGAAGATGAATCTTCCTGATTCCAAGGGCAGTGCTCTATCCACCTTGTCATCAGAGCCTTGGGGAAATCTAGACCAACATCATCTTACCAGAACCAGATCCATTCCATTTCCAGCAAAAAGTTCAAGGCCATTAAAAACACAGTCTGAGAGTATACTGGTTTTCTTCTAATGAGAACATCTTGATCATATTTTAGGCTAGATCCAAATTTTTGCCTGAAGATGACATTTTTCAGTTTTTATTCTGCCACTTATCTGAATTCTACAAGGACAAACTGGCCTCTAGATCTAGAAAATGGCTGTTTTACCAATTTTGTTTCACACCATTTAAATTAGATCTTAAGCCTTGCCCCCTTCACTTCAAAAAGCCCTCCTGATTATTTTTTCCAGTGTGCTCCTAAATTGGCCTCTCTGGTTATAAAATACAGCCACTGCTTCTTCAATGCAGCCACAGGCAAAATATAATTTCCCAAAGTTAGATGCTTTGGGCAAAAAGAGATTTGACTGCTTCTATCTCTCAGTCATTTCTGATAATAAGTGGGCATGTTTTCAAAATGTCAGAGGGGAGGTTGTTTCCCTTTCATGCTGAGTGTAGAATTTGCCAGGATCTTTCTGCTACTCTGACTCCTGCTGCCTTAAAGGTAGAAGGCCATATGCCCCTACAAACAATAACAAAGATAATACAGAAAATTTTGGAATCTCACTAAACTAGTTGAACAAAATTTTTCATTGCCCTTTGTTTTCTTTCATATTTTCAATTCAGTTAGAACTTTCTTTGAAAGTGCATTGTAGGGTTATAGTCAGGTTCTTCATCCTACCATTTAACTTTCTCATTAAGCCAAATAATCTCTTTGACAAAAGAACTAAACATGTAGACTAAAGGTAGTATTCATCATTCCTTTCTCCCTCATTTTAAGGCATCTTTTTCTAAATAGAACTCAGTTTTAGATTAGCTGAAAGCAAGAATTGACACAAAACTTATTGTACAGAGCTAGAAAATGTACATTTAAATGTGCAATTGAGATAGAAGTATGTGCTGAGTATTTCTAAAATTCAGTTTGTGCAAAATGAATGAATGCTATCTCTTTAGATATGAAGCAGAGAGGATGGAAATAATTTCCAAACAGCCATTTAAAATTCCTAAAAATATTTTTTTAATATGAGCAATTACTCAAAGAGGAAAAATTATGATTAGTGAATATAAATAGCAGAGAGGACAGGGCTTGATGATATTTAAAAAAAAAACTTTTTAAGACTGAAAACTGTCCAAAAGTGAATCAAATCCAAAGGAGATAGTGATTTCCTTTCCACGGCAGGTCTCCTAACAGAGATTCAGCAATCATTTGCCTAGGATGTTGTCAAAATGATTCCTGTATAAATATAGGTTTGATAGTATCTCTGAAGAGCCTTCCAGTTGTAAAATGCAATGATTCTAATTGTTAGCATTATGGGGAGACAGGAAATATGTTAACTACTGGCAAGAGCATTGGATTTCAAAAGTCTAAGCAAATCCTGAATTTGAATCCTGGCTCTTCTACTCTTTGTACCAATTATGACCTCACTGTCCATCTGCATTATGGAAGTCAATCTGTCATTCTCTCAACCTCATCAATCAGTTATACCTAACAATATAAAGAGAGGTTTAGGTAGTGTGAGAATAGAAAGATATTGATATCTTGCCTCCTCAAAAAGATTGAGAATTTATAATGATTCATTGTCTTATACAATATCTATATATTGTTATAATTTTACTATCAGAATTGTACACTACACAGTGTTGACACAAAGTTAAAATCTATGGTGTTATAACCCCTCAAAAGTAAAAATTACAAACAAGAATAAACTGCCAATGGGCCAATGTGCAATCATATTGCTACAGTAAAAAGAGACCCAGATTTGCATTCAGAGGAATTGTATTCAAATTCTTATTCTGACTCTTACTACTTGTATGATATTGGACAAATCACTTAATTTCTTTTTGCCTTAGTTTCCTAATTTTTTGAATAAGGGATTAAATTTGACAGCTTCTAAAATACCTTTTAGTTCTAGGTGTAAATTTCTATGTTTTTTCTGGAAATATTTTAAAATATATTCATCTATTAATTGTTTTCTATGTACAAAGCAGGACGTCAGAAATTGATGTTTACATATATTTTACTAAAATAGAATCTCAGCAACATGGAGCAGATTATAGAATCTGGTCATGAGATGGGCTTGGAGGTAAAAGTAAAGAGATCAAAACTGTACAATCATTCTAGTAGGCCAATACTGAATTTACACTAGAACTTCAGGTATTTACAATTACAAGAGAAGCTACAATAATAGATCTTGCCCCAAGGGAATCAGATGACAGCACAAATTCCAAAATTAAATTTAGTTCAATTTAACTATTAATTATCCAGAACCTACTATATTTTAGGTACTGTTCTAGGTCTTGGGGCTCCAAAGACAAAAACAGAATAAACTCTAATTCTAAGAAACTTATACTCTGCAAGAGTAGGGGTGTGAGTGGAGTTGAGAAAGATTCAAAGATAGATTTAATCTCTGTCATTCCAATACTAAAACAACAGGTGAATTTGGTAATCTCCCATAAGAAATTAGTGAGACAATTATTTAAATAGCAACTTAAATCAAGAGTTAAATCAGTTAATCAAGAGTAGAAAATACCTGTTTTTCATCTTCTTGGTGTGATCCTATAAGAAGATACAATGTTCCAAAACTCTCATTTTTGATAAATGAGTTCTTAATGCAGTGCAGTTTTACTTGGAGTCAAAAAATCTGAATTTATTTCTGTCTCTAAATTGTATAATCTTGAACAAGTCCTATTATCTTTCTAGGTTGTATCTCTAAGGTGATGAGTTTAGATTAGAAGTTCTATAAAATATTTTTGCCTCTTAATCATGATTCTGGCATTAGTGTTCTCATTGGAAAAGTACATTTTCTGTACTAGAATCAATTTTACTGGAGTGATCTCTCCAATAAATCTTTAAATATTTTGAATTAGGTTAAATGGCAAAATAAATGATCTGTTAGAGCATTACATATAAAGTCAGTGTATAAGAGTTTGGATATTGGCTCTGGTCCTTCCTACCTGACCTTTATAATATATTGTGCACTCTTTTGCTTGAAATGAAAAATCACAGTTTGTATTATAATTAGTATATCATCTTTCCAGGCTGATTTTGTTGCTACTCTAGGCCCTGCTGAAGAATAAACAATAATGCAAGTCTTTAGAGTGAAAAAAGTAGCTCAACCAATTGTTTTAATTCTGATTTTTAAAATTCAATATTAAGGACTCCTTAAAGTTAAATACTAACTCCTAGATATTTTTGTGGCCTATTCATATTTCATTGATTTTAGATATCATCTTCAAGATCATTATATGCACAAAAGTCACTAAATTGCATTTTCCACAATTGAATCACAAAAAGAGATATCTTAAAAAAAAAAAAACATGTTCTGGAAGCTTTGTCACTTGTGTGGCACACAAATACATATAGTTGATTTTTTTCTTTATAGAATCTCTATAATTAAAGAATTCTTCAAATCATCTTTCATTTTATAAGAACAGGTATTCTTTCAATAGATTCAAGTTGCCAACCCCATCATGCTTCCCTTAGAATACAATTTAATGTGATACTGTGGACAAAAATAGGTGTCTAATGGCTGAACTTCTTGTGATGACCTTTTCTAGGTTAGACTTCAAACAACAATCTCATCTCTGTCCTTTCTAGGTGGATAAAAATCAATCAAAGCTTATGCTTTAGTAGCATAACCTTAGAGAACCCTTGGGCCTCCATGTAAGATGTTTGATGCTATGTGTTGACATTTTTAGAGTGATTTCTCCATTAAATCTTTCAATATTTTGAATTAGGTTAAATGTCAAAATAAATGGTTTCTGTTAGAAGACTGTATTTAAAGTCAATAATTAAGAATTTGAATACTGGCTCTGGTCCTTCCTATCTGACTGAATTTGGATAAGCCAGTTAACTGTATTATAACTGCCTCAGTTTCCCCATAAATAAAGGAAACAAAATAAAGGAAGTAAAATAGATTGATAATTTCTAAGGTCCTTCTTTAAGATCTATGAAAATAAAGGATATTTAGATAATGACAATAATAAAAAGCATTTGAAATGTTTAACACCCAAATCTTTCTATGTTCTTTTTAGACCACATTCTATTAAATTATCTTTATTTGGGGATGTAAACTTTATCTCATGGCTTATTTATCTGTAATCTACAAGAAAATTTAATTCCCTGCTATCAATAGACAGGTATTACAATTCTCACTGACATCAATGGTAAGGTATTACCATATCTCTTGAGAGTTGTAATATCCTTTCATTGACGTCAAAGCAAAGATACTTGTTTAACTGACATAATTTAAATGATACTCTAAATTTAAAATATTTGTATTTCAAATTTATGAAACTGAACATACTAAAGGTAAAATAAAGTCAAGATATTTAGCTGTCATTTGAATTTATCAAATGAATCCCCCTAAAGGAAATATTAGTTCTTTAGTAATTTTTAATTACCTAATAATACCAGGCCTCTTGACTTCCCTTTTTTCTGTTAATGAAACTTCTACTTCTCAAATATTTAGTTTAAAAATCAGGTACTTTTCTTTGGTTCCCTCCTTTCCCTCAAGAACTATACCCTACATGCATCTCTCAAGTTTTGACTCATAAAGTACTTTTTGAAGAATTTAATACCTTGTCCTTTTCTTGAATACTTCCTTTTCTCTTGCTTTCAATTATATTCATTTAACTGCATTCTTCTCCCACCTTTCAAACCTTCCTTCTCTGTCTCCTTCACTTTCTTCCCTAAATTTCTAATTGTGGGTGTCTCCCACAGCTCCACCCTCTTTTTTCTCTTCTCCACTTGTTCCCTTGGTGGTCGCATACTTCCCCTTGGGTTCAATTATCAAATTCTCAAAGAAGACTTTTAAATCTTTTTTATCCAGTTCCTTTTTCCTCTCTGAAACTCATACACCTATTTTCATCTGCCTGCTTTACATCTCCACTTGTATTCCAATTGGCACCTCAAACTCAACCTTTCCAAAACTGAACTCATTTTTTTTCTTCCCTATATCTGCTTTTTCTTCCTTGTTCCTCATTTATGTTGATAGCACCACCAACCTCCTAATCAACTCAGACTTAAAAAATCAATTTGATTCTAACATCCATTATCTTCCATATCCATTTCTAATTTTATTGCTTATTCCTTTCCCTCTACTCACCTTGCCAACCTCCTATTTGGGATTCCATCCCCCTGGGTTATTATGATACATTTTAGCTGATCTCCCCGTTTCCTATCTCTCTGCTCTATCTGTTGTTTGTTTGTTTTCATTTTTTGTATCCCCAGTTATTGGCACAGTGCCTGGCACATGATATATGCTTAATAAATGCTTGCTGACTGACTGCCCTATATTCTTCACACATCTGCCAAAATAACCTTTCTTAGTCACAGATATATCAATGTAAATTACAACTCAAACATATTCAGTGGCTCCCTTCTGCCAATAAAAATTCAAGATACTTACTAAGAACATTTAATTCGTTCATGATAATCGTTCATATATGCCATTTTTGATATATTTTATGTTATTTCTCTTCACACACTCTACATGTGAGCCAGCCTAGACTAGTAGCTGTTCTCCAAGTCTGAAATGCTCCCCCCCCTTGTTTTCTTATATAAACAGGCCACATACCATGCCTAGATTATATTTCTGTTTTATCTCTGCATTTATGGAATCTTTTTTGCCTTCAATATTCATGACATAGAATGAATGCTACTTATGATATTGAACTTTTTCTTAATCTTATGTTATAAAATAGTTCACATCATGAGGTGAATGTCACAATAAATATTTGGTATTGTTACAATTAATAACTATCTCTTCTTCCTTGTATAATTATGTAGCTATGACTAGTACAGCCATAGTTCCCATTACCTTGATGTATTCTAATTCATTTTGTATTTCAAAAGGAGATTAATTTAATCATTTCCCAGGATTAATTTATTATCATGAATCTAAATGTTATAATGCATACTCCTTGAACCTAGGGGTTTCACATTGGATAAGTAACACCACAAAATTATCCTTTTGTGAAGCCAAATAAGCTAAATTTTCTTGAAGACTATCTCTGTTCTCCTACAACCCTCTATGAGAGCTGTGACTGGGAGAGGTAGTTAGCTGGTCAAAGCAAACTGAGTGGCTCAAGTTTAATCAAATGAATTAACATGTAAAATACTTTACAAACTTTTAAGTGTATATAAAAGCAATCATAATCATTATCAATAATTATCATCTTCATTATTTTAAAAGAGAAAATGGTAAGAGAAAACTGTTAAAAAAAATTAAATGCCATACAGTTATGAAAGTGCTGCATGAGAATTAAATATAAATGTGGTTTGGGGAAAAAAACTACTAAATCACTGCCATTTTTCTTGAATTTTTATTCTAGTGCCAATATAGAAACTAACAATTATGTTTTATTTTATTAAGAGTATACAATATAAATGATAATTATTGAATGCATTCAACTAGCTGCCTTGTCTTAAGTAAGTCAGATCACTTCTTTTTGGGTCCACAGTTCCCTCAACTGCAAAACAAGGGAAATGAAGTAGATGACTTCAAAGGTCTCATATATACACCTAAGAGCTCAAATTCTGAGCAATGGACATTAAGGATATGCTTATTTTTCCCTCAAAAGGGAAAAAAAGAAACATAAATATACATTATGACAAGATAATGCCAAAATGTATTCTATGCTGACAATGTTTAAATATCAGACTCTCAATTAGAGAGTGCAGTTATCTTACAAGCAGCAGCATCAGGTGTTTCTTGAGTTTCTATATAGCCTACAGTGATGTGCAAATTAATTGGACAAAGTAAAACAACTAAATGTGTTGGTTTGTAGAACACAAAACTTATTACATTAAAAAAAAACTTTTAAAATGTAATATATACAACTTTGGCCATGGACACGTGTTTTAGATCATTTGGTATTGAATTTCCAAACTTTTGACATATTAATTTATCATCATAATCACATACTGTGTTAAATACTGTGTGTTCCTTTGCTGCCCAATCCATTTTTCCAAGTCTTGACTTAATTATGAATCACAGATTTTAAGTAATAAGTCAGATAACAAAGGAATACATTTCCATGTTTCAATATTATTTCTTAATTTTTTGTGACTTGGTTATTTAATGTTTACTAAGCTACAAACATGTTGGTCTGCACTGAGGATACAGATAGAAGTAAATAAGGCAGCTCTACCTTCAAAGAACTTATACTTTAATGAAGAAAGACAACACATAATGGGGAACCAGAAGTGGGGGAGGATGAAAGCATACCCTTGCAGAAGCAAGGCTTCTGGTAAGGAGAAGGAAAAGTCCAGACATGGTGTTAAGCCAGAGGTAAATAAGTAAGTAAGTAAGTAAGCATGGCTGGGGCTTTTTATGAAATGGTAATTCTATTAATTGCTAGAATTTCCATAGAGCTTTAGGATTTGTAAGGTACTTTACATAAGATAACTCATTGCTATTGTCGTCATTATCCCCACTTTAAAAATGAGGAAACTGAGGAAGTAGTTTGTACTGTATTACACAGCTAGTAAATGCCTTGAACAGGATTCTGCCTTAGGTCTTCCTGACTACAAATCCAATACTTCATTCTTTTACGTCCTAGTTTAACAACTGTTGAATCATTTTCAATAATCATTGAATAAAATGTGTTCTTCAATATTTTCTTTCCATTTTAAAATCTGCAGAATTATAAATACAACAGAGAAATGAAATACAACTTGTAGTATAAAACCCCACAGACAACTAACAAAGAGCTAAATAAAGGTGTAGAACCCAGCTCAACCTTGTTTCTTTTTTTAAGATCAAATATTCTGTCAGCCTAAATCCAGTAGATCTATTTACACATAAGTTGTGCTGTCACATTTTTTTAAAGTCACAATTATATCTTGTTCCAAGTAATTCCCATATCATTACATATAAATTGCTCAATGGAAAATGCCTTTTATAGATTATTTTTTTCCTTCATGACATTGCTTCACATTTGAAGTTTGCTAGCTTATAAGTGTTATTGTGAAGTGTGTATGAGGAGAAAAGGATGGGTATCAACTAAGG
The DNA here is from genome assembly GCF_902635505.1 of Sarcophilus harrisii. Classification (NCBI taxonomy): domain Eukaryota; kingdom Metazoa; phylum Chordata; class Mammalia; order Dasyuromorphia; family Dasyuridae; genus Sarcophilus; species Sarcophilus harrisii. The sequence continues at coordinate 389,639,671 of NC_045428.1, read as the reverse complement.
GGACAATTTAACCTTGCTTTTAAATTAAGAGACAGGTATGGACTTAATGTTTAGATGATTAGATTTCATTTTGTATAAATTAGAAACCAGTCCAACAAACATCTTACACTTTATATATTTAAAATATTTCAGAAGTCACCAACTATGGATATAAGAAGTCATGTAGCTATCTTTATGGAATGTCCAGTCAATTTAATCCAAATTATTGAATCACTTGGTGAAAGAAGAAGAAATAAAAGAGAGAAAAGAAACGTGTCAAAGTATGGGGGAAGGGAGAGGAAGAAAAAAGAGGGAAAAGGGAGGAGCAGGCAGCTAGGTGACACAGTAGATAGATCACCAGCCCTGAAGTCAGGAGAAACAAAATTCAATTCTGGTTTCAGACACTTAACACTTCCTAGCTGTGTGACCCTGGACAAGTCACTTAACCCCAACTGCTTCAGCAAAAAGCAAAAAAAAAAAAAAAGGAAAAGGGAGAGAGAAGGAAAATGGGCAAAAATAGGGAAGAAGGAAGGAAGGAGCGATAAAAGGAGAAGTAAGGGAAAATGGGGTAAAGAAAGGGGGAAATGGGGAAGGGAAGAGGGAGAAGAAAAGGAAAAGGGAAAGGCAGGGAGAAAAACATGAAAGGAAAGAAATTGTAAGTCAATTGTCAATTGTTAACTCGTAACATTTGAAGACAGATAATGTTAACTTTAAACATGTATACAGTAGTGACTTCTAGTTGGATGATTCTTGACAAGAGTCTTCTTAAATATAATTGCTGGCCAAGTGCCAATATCATACTATATCATACTATACAAATCACTGTGGATCTAATGCCAAGATACCTCTTTCCAAAGGTATTAACAAAAATCTTTAGCCCCATTGCTCTACAAGATGTTGAATTGGCTCTTATAGTGATTTAAATAAGATCCTTGAATTATTCATTGCATTTTTGTTATTTTGTAAGAGGAAGAGAAGAAAAAATTATAGGATTTTTAATTAAAGTAACAATTAATTAACAATTTAATTAAATTAAGTAACAAATCTATAAAATAATTTTAATCTGTCATCAAAAAAGCCAGCCTTTATTTTAAGCCCCTAAAATTATTTTGATCTTCTACAACATATTAAATTTAGTGCATTTTTATATTTTATAAACCTTTGTTTAATTAAAGGACAAAATTCCTTTATTTCTGATTATTAAATGAGTAATAAATAATTTAAATTATTTTTAAAACTTTTAGAAGTTCATTAATTGCAAAGGACATTAAGCTATCCTGCTGTAAAAGTATAGGAAGCTGAGGGTTTTTTAACGTGTGTGTATGTATATTTTGTATGTGTTTATATTTTGATTTTTAAAAATTATATTGTGTTGATTTATTGAACCTTAAATTCTAGTGAATATTTTTGGAGCAGTAATATCTCTCCTGGTTTATCTTTAATGATATTTTATTTTTAAAATATTAGAAAATAATATATATGCAAGTATAAACTCAATTCATGATTTAAGTCAACTGAAACAGAAGAATTTTGTTTAAAATGAATTATGCACTAGATCATATGCTTAAGTCAAGTTTTATCTCCAATCAAATGTTTATATCCTAGTTATTAAAGACAGAGAAAATGGGTCACTATCATGTTGTTTGATAATTTGCTCAGCTGGTTTTTGAAGCCACCAGCTCTTGCTGAAAATAACTCTTCAGAGCATTTCCAGATTAAACAAGTAGGTCTACAGCAGCTTATCCTGATGAGTAATGATTGTTCAAGATGAAGGAGTAAACTGAAGCTTCAAAGTATTATATGGAATAAAGATGAGGAGGAAACAACCTTCAGAGTAAGAAAAATTATTTCAAACTAAGCAATAGTTATCTATTTTTCACACTCTTTTTCCTGACTAACTTCACTTTTTTACCCACAATTTTCACTTCTGTGCCTTATGATTCCTTCTGAATGCCATATATGGGCTTTTATCAATTGTACTAACTCTAAGAATTGTATTTCCCCACATTAAGTAGGGATGGCAATTCATAAATGAAAAGGGAATGTAATTGAAAAGGTTTCTCATGGCTTGAAAATGCCTTCCAAATACTCATTAAACATTTAAGCAAGTAAATTTGTAGAATATGTTCCTGACATTGGCACTGGTTCTGTGGTATTTCTCTCATCAGATGGAAGGACTGTGTGTTATGCAGAGTGCATTCAGTGCATTCATGCATAAACAATATCATTTTCATAAATTAAAACCTCCCCTGCAGAAGAACATCTGTGCCTGCATTTGAATAAAAGATGGTGGCATGTGAGTTGCCCCCTGACTGACTAAAAGAATCTATCTTTTAAAATAAAGTGATATAATGGAAAAAATAGAAAAACTTTTAAATTTTAACTTCTTTCATAAAAATGGTAGCAAACACGGTAGTAAAATTACCTAAATTTTAAAATACACTAATGAAGTACATGAAATATTCTTTCATAGTTTTCTTCTACTCATGATAGCAACAGTTATTATTTTTCTTATTATTATTTTTCAAGGATATGTCCATTTCTAATTGCAGGTGAAACTAAGCAGTTGAAAAGAAATCTGTAATACTAATCTGTATTAGTGTTTGCTTCATGATCTTCCAGACTGAAATAGTAGCAACTTGTAAATATTGAGTCGGTAACATGTCTTTTAAGATAAGAAAAATGAAAGAAATATTAAACATAAAAAGGATACCTTGATTCATATTTGACAAATTTGGTTCCCTTTAATTGAGAAACACTTATTTAGGATGAATATGAGGTTAATTCAAATGCATTCCATTAATTTGAGGAAGAATATTTAAAAAAAAACAAAAAACAAAATATAAGAAGATATTTAAAATTGTTCCCAGTTTTTTTAAAATTTTGAAATTGTCTTTATTGATATTGTTGCAGCCTGACATAGCTTCATTGATGATGTTATTAGGATAGCTAATTGTTTCTGTCCATTAGATTACTCACATTTTTCTGGAGCAGCTTGCTAAATGAGGTCAGTTTTCTGGAACCTCTAAATCACCAATGAGAAGGAGATTAAAGGAACATGCTTGGGAAAGGGGGTAACCATCCAATGTGGCATCCACTTCATAGTGGAAACAATGGAACTACTAATGACAGTAATCAGAACACGGTAGTAGGGCCAGGACATTAGTGCCAAAATGTTATTCCCCAGAAACCTTTCCTGTCAGTCAATACATCTAGGGAAAAGGCAATGCCAAGCTGTTTGGGAGTGGACTTAAAAACTGGCAGGCTCATCTGCTATAGTTTGCCAGTAGTTTTAGGTTTCTGAATTCATAGGGTGGGACCAAGAAAGCCAATACCTGGCTTTATTCTAAAGCAAAGAACCAGTTTTCTCAAACATAGGTATTACGTTCCCTGCTAATTTATTGGACACAGTTTAACCAGAAAAATCTATGCTCCTTTCTCCTGCAAAGTTTATATTTTTGATAAAATAATGTTTTTTGGACAGGAACAGAAGCTGTGGGGGACAGAAGAGATCTAAAATAGTCTTTGTGTTTTAAGATGAATAATTGAATCCTTTTAGGAGATTAACAATGGGAAAGAGTACATTAGAAAAGGTTAGATACTATGGCAATGATGTTTACCCTAACTGAGTCCTTTCTTTTTTCACCTAAAAGTGATTTTTGAGGTTGAGAACAAAATTGTAAAGGGAATGGTATGCCCAACCTTGTCAAAAAAAAATAAAGGTTTCTGTCATTGAAATTGTTTGGAATGTGAAAGGGGGATTTTTATTTTCACATTTCAAGCAACTGCAATTGCATTTGTGTGTTTCTAGCCTCTGGAATGTCTTGTTTAAATGCCTAGCAATAAAAAAATGAAAGCAAAAGAAAATATGGAGTCCAGAACTTTTTCTAGTTAATTTTATTCTACAAATAATTAATGTTGCACCTTTTATGATCTCACCAAATTAAACAATAATCCCATAGGAATTGTTTACATGAAGGGAAAGAATACCTTTAAGAAGAAATTCAACAATTGATCAAACATCCAATACTATTTTATTGCAAATGATGAGTGTTTTCTAAAATCCCAATGTGCATTACACCATAATATACAGGATTACAAACAAAATTACAGTACAAATTGATTCCAGTTGAACCAGCATTACATTTCAGACAGCACTTATTCTGAACTGCATTGTACATGCAATAGCTATTGTTCTAATTATGGATTAAATGGTTCAAATTTGTTTTAAGCTACTGTACTAATTGACTACAATAGGTATAAAGCCCAACATTAACAACCTGATTCATTTTAGGCTCAGATTCATAAGATGAATATATGACAAAACACGATTTGCGTGAGTATGTATAAAATCATGCATTTTATATTATCTGGAAACACCAATATTTTCAAATTCTCTGTAAAATCATGGAATGCAAAGCAGTATATGAGTAAAAAGAAACAGTGCAAATTGTATGTGATAGTCAAGCAGCTTTTGATTTCAAAAAAAGGGTGTTGGCATTTGCTTAAAATATTTATATACAAGTTTGTGCAAGTAATGTGTTGAACTGATATGTTTTGATAGAAAACAAGTCTCTTGCGTTTGAGTCAACTTGAGAGCTATGATTCTGGTTTTTATCATAGGGGAAAAGACTTTAATGGGAAAGAAATTGCTCAAATTGTGCAATTTTTACAAATAGAGAGGAAAGAAGTGCTAAGGCAACATAATAACTTTCTAAGCACTTTTCTGCTGGTTTAAATTAGTTAAATTATTTTGTATAAATTAGATATAATTCTACTTTTCCAATATGTATAAAAATTGATGAAGCTGCATGGTTTTAAAATAGGAAATCCACATTATAAAAAGTCATTAAAAATTCTGTACAAAATCACAACAAAATAATTCAGCATGGGAAAGGTAACAAGTAGTAAAATGTTGGTTGAAAAATATATATTTATATATATTTTAATTGGCCCATTACTAGTTTAAAAATTGCATAGATCCTAATTATTGCTTGTGATTTTGTTATCTGATCAGATAGTTAATATGATCTGAATACAGCTACACTAAATTGACAGTGTAGTTTCTTTTTTCTTTACTTTTTCTTTTTTTTTTTCTTTAAAATAGAGGAGCTATAGAAAATAATACATAAGATAAACAGGAACTTTGCATCCCTGTTTCTCCTAAAGGCAGTAACGACAATAAATACATATATTACTTGAAGCGTGGAATATTTGCACTTTGCAGCAGTGGTACCCAAAGGGCTGCCCTTTGTAAACAAGACAGTCACTGTAAGCACAGTTGATTCGTTTTCCTTCTGATCATAAAATCGATACGACTCTTCAAGGGTTAATCGTGAAAGATGGCATTGAGCTGGGCACTCATGACTCGCTCATGATGTGAATGGCTATCATAGGACATAATGTTGTCTATTGGGATCTCACAGCGGGGGGCAGCAGTGCCAGAGAAGATTGATCCATGGCCTTGGGCTCCTGCCAGGGTCGCTGCAGGATAGTGCATGGTAAAGGCATAATTTTTGTCAAACTCGGTGGAGGGTTCGTGTTTGAAAGAGAAATTCCCATTGATGCTGAGTGGTGGACTGAGGGGTCCGTCAAAGGAAGGGCTGGTGCAATCAGTGAGAGTACTTTCGAAAAAGGGCTCTAGGGCCGCCCCATAGGAGTGAGGCGGCGGCTTTACGTGGAAGATATGGGAGCTGTCCATGGTTCCATAAGGAGGACTGGGAAGCCCGGGAGATTGATAGGAATAAGGATGTACCGGGAAGGAAGCACTGGCTGATGGCAAATGGGGTGGCATATCCTGGTTTTGTTCCGGCAGGAAAGTCCGAGGGTTGAGCTGTAGGCAACCAGCTACCAGGTTGGTGGTGGGTTGGGATAAACCTTTGCAGAGGGTCTGTACGAAAGACACTAGGTCCGGACTCTTACCAGAGCGCAGAATCTCGGAGAGAGCCCAAATGTAGTTCTTGGCCAGACGCAGAGTTTCGATTTTGGATAGTTTCTGAGTCTTGGAGTAGCAGGGCACCACTTTGCGCAAATTGTCTAGTGCAGCGTTTAACCCATGCATGCGATTTCTCTCCCGGGCATTAGCCTTCATGCGCCTCAGCTTAAACCGCTCCATCCGGGCCTTAGTCATCTTCTTCTTTTTAGGACCACGTCTCTTGGGTTTTTGATCATCGTCTTCCTCCTCCTCCTCCTCCTCCTCTTCTTCCAAGTCTTCTTCTTCGTCCTCTTCCTCAACCCCGTTCCTCAACGAGTCCTCCTCCGGGTTCATGGCTTCAAGATCGTCATCCTTCTTGTCTGCTTCGTGCTCCTCATCCTGAGAACTAAGACACTCATCTGTCCAGCTCGGGGGACCCTGGGGCTGAGGCTCCCCCATCAGCCCGCTCTCATTGTATGATTTGGTCATGTTTCAAGTCCTACATTTAATAGGAGAAACCAAAAAGAAAGGGGGGAAAGGGAAACACCATATTCAAAGGAAAGAAATTCAACTCCCACCCCACCTCACTACCGTATTCTAAATGCTTATGTAAGGAAGAGACCAATTAATCAAAGCGCTGAACTCCCGGGGGACTGGACAAATCCAATGTGTTATATTAGCATGTGTAGCCTGTGTTAATGTGAGTGTTAACAGTGATTATATATATGAAGAATATTATGTATGCGCTTCTTCTTAAGGGTGTTTATAGTGATTAAATGTTTGTGTGATGTGATGAAAATAAAAACATATCCATTTTTAGCTATTTCATATGTATCTACATGTGTCAATCCCTAATATCTCTGCAAAAAATGTGTCGTGTTTTTAAAATCTTAATTCTGTCCCGTTTCTCCTATTAATAAAATGATTTTAAGTTCAAAATATCAGCGTTCAATTTGCCTGCATTTGGAAGTGAATTTGATATTATATGTAAAGAAAATTAATTGGAAGACGGAAAAAGTTTCCAAAATTAATTTTATCATCAACAATAACAAAAAATGAAAACAAAAGTAGCTAGCTTTTTCTCTTAGTCCTACCCCCATCCAAACACTGAATCTCCAACCTTTTGCAAAAGCTATCACATCTTCATAAGTGTTCAGGTCAAAGCAAAGAGCAGTTCTCTTGTGCCTGGGATCAGGTGCAGAAAGCTCCTCTTTAATAAACAGCCCATTGAAATATTCGGCCATCCTTTTATGGGGGCTTTTGAAAGTTCTGCTCAAACCTTTCTCTTTAAAAGATGGAATAATTATAATCTTTCACCCCTCTACAATGATCAGCAGTGGGAAAGTCGCTGCTTCCAATAATGAAAATGAAAGGCTTCAAGTGAAATATAGGACTCCAATAGTGAAGCTTGCCCGGCTGCTGTAACAGGTAGCAGCGATTGCAATTTCAGCTGTCTTCTCTAACTCTTTACCTCCAAACTAAACTACCTCAGAATCCGCTTTTCTTGACGGGAAGTGGGGGGTGTGCAGAGCACGATTTAAAAGCTTCTTCAGGTTCCTTTGCCCAACTCAGAAAAAAAAAAATGCCTTCAAAAGCCAATCCCCTTATACTTGTTAAAAAAAACAAAAAACAAAATACCAAAACATGGAAAAATAGAAAAAAAATTGACAACAGGAGCTAGTTATATTAATGTGTATGAGAAATCATAAAGTTATGATAATAATAATTGTTATTTTAGATCTTTGGAAACACTGAATAGAAATAATCTCAGAGGGTTCTCTCCACCCCCTCCCAAAAAAAAAAACCCAAAAACCAAAACAAAATAAAAAAACCAGAAGACACAAGACTGTGTCTTCTGTGTTTAAGCTGTGCATGCTGTAAATCAATACTTGAGTGCGTGGGTATTTCAATAGATACAAGGCATGTATGTGTCCTCTAATGCTGCATTTGAGGGGATGAAACGAGAAGAATCATAATTACCTGCGTTAGTTAATGTGTCCTTTGCAGTGATCGTCTCATAACCCTGTTAACTCCCGGGATTCTCTCCTGTGAGGGACTGAGTTCTTGTTTCTGGGGGGCTGTGCTCTGGGTTCTCAGGTTATATAGCGGAGTTGGTGATGCTAGGAGAGGGAGGGTGGGGGAGGAGGAGACCCAGGAGCTGGTTTGTAACGCCCAGCGCCTGCGCACGGGTTCTGACTGTCTGCTTTCCCCTCCCTGCCTGTAGCTTCCCTATGCTCCCGCCCTTCTCTCTTTCCAGCTCGACTCCTACTCTCTGTCCTTTCCTCCCTCCTTCTCTCCCTCTCTCCTCCCCCGCCCCTCCCCGAACTCTTCTTCTTCCTCCCCGGCATGCGCCATATGGTCTTCCCCGTCAAGCAAAGGGCCCGGGTGCCACGTGACCTGCCCATTTGTATTCCGTGGAGCGCTCCATTCTGGCCCCTTTGTGGCCAGAAGAAAGTGGCCCATCTGTCGCCAGTTAGAGACTCCGCGGACCTGTTTTTACCCGCAGGAGAGATTAACCCTTTCGACAGCAAAAGGCGAAGAAAAAACCGAAGGGGGAGTTCCGGGGAGAGGAGTGATGTGGGCGGGGAAATGAAGCTAATGAATGTTATGATCAGTGAAGGGCGAGATGGAAGTATAGAACTGGTACAGTGGTGAATGGTTCAAGAAGGGAACCGTGAGTTCAAGGTGTCTCTACTCTATTTTTCCTCTCTTCCCATTGGCCACAAGAACACTTTTCTCCTGGAGATCCTGTTTGCCTTCATGACCTTCCTCTCTCGGCAACAGCTTTCTCATTCTCAACCAGTCCCTGCACTTGCCCTCTTTCCTTCCTTGATATCTACTCACTTTTGTTGCTCATTTCCCCTCATGGCATAGGATCCTCTAGGACCCACTCGATATTGGTGCTGAGTTTGAGAGCAGTAAAGATGCCTTAGCACTTGTCGGTTCTAACTCTTTTCATGAAAGAGCCTCCCCAGGACTAGAGATTAATGGGTCTTCAAGAACATGATTTTTAAAGAAGTACAGCATCATTATGGTACACTGTAATCAATCCCAGTGGGCCTGAAGGAATGCTTCTGGGAGTACTAAAGTATTAAGCATGCCTCTGAAGCCCTAGTCCCCGGATCAGTCTCAGAGAAAAGATAATGTGTACTTCCGCGGGACCGGGACCGGGAGAGACCACTACTAGCCCTACCTGCTTCCTTGGGGAAAAAAAATCCAGCCTGGCATAAAATTTGTGCGGTTTTTTCTTCCCACAATTTTTACATTACACAATTGCCATTGGATTCGCATCTGTACATATCTTGCTTCATAAACGTCTTTTTAAAAACAAATGATAACAAAAATGAGATGCGGTGGGTATTCATTTAATGGGCTAATTTTATTCATTTAGATTTAGGTTATTTTTGCTACATAGACCATTTACAAAATTCCTTTCTGTTCCGTGGAAAGGCTGGTTCACCTACATTTGTTCTGACAGTCATTCACTCTTAATTTGAACCTTTGCAAATGAAAGCAATCCCGAAAGCGTTATGCTTTTTAGGGGCTTTACCAGGACACCGATTCACAATTTAGAAATTAGGACATTAATCATAGAATTATCCTGACTAGTTCTGAATGATTCACTTTATCAATTAGTTACCACCAAATGAGGTTGAAAGACTGACTTGGGAGACATAGCTACTTCTTAGCACACTTCCCCAGGCCAAAATTTCCGCAGCTAAAACAGGAATCCACTAGAATGTTTTGCACTTGAATAGATTATTTAAAGGTAATTGCCCTTAAAGCCCAGAATTCGCAAACAATTGTCTTGGGAGTTGAAGGGAAAGGGACTTTAGGGACCTCGAACGTTATCAGAGGATTTAGATTTAGAGGAAAGACTTGTGCTTTTAAAAGTGGAGTTGTTAGTTTTGGATTTCAGAGGCAGATTTCAATTATTGTTTTTAGATTTTGGTAGATGATAAGAAAATGCACTTAAGAATACAAAGTATTTCAACTAGAGTTATAGTTTGAGCGTTCTCTAGGACGAACTACATATTTCTTCAATATTCCTTTGAAACACAAGTTTGGGAGATGGACTTAACAAAGAAAAACTCAAAGGACGATGGAATAGTCTTAATTCTAAAAAATAGAGATGTGGCTGGTACCTGATTGTTTGAATTTTGAACTTTTTGACCCTCAGTTTAGCTCACAAATGAGATAATATATCTCTTACTGACTTACCTTCAATGTTTCTTCATTCAATATTCAAGATTTTTTGAGAGAGAGAGAGAGAGAGAGAGAGAGAGAGAAAGAGAGAGAGAGAGAGAGAGAGAGAGAGAGAGAGAGAGAGAGAGAGAGAGAGTTATGCTACAGGTATCTAGGAACCACTGAATTTTAAATTAGATTTAAATTAAATTTAAATTAGAATATTCTAGACTGGACAGCGATCCAGGCGATAGAAGTTTCACGTAGAATTGAAAGAAATCATTCTTAGGTGGGTAAATCCTCGTTATTGTCTCATAATAAGAATTTAATAATGTTCTATCCTACTAGCTAATCTAAGTTGGCCTCCATCTTTTTCATTAGGCTAATATATGCCTATTTCTAATTTAAGTTGTTTGGAAATAGGAAATTAGAGGAATGAAGTCTGCAGCATTTTTTTTTAACTAAAAATACAATGCTTGGATTTTCAATCTCTTAAACCAATTGTAATCTAGAAAAACTCTAAGTGAGAAAGAAAAGAACTCTGAGAGATAAAAAGGACATCAGATAGCAAATAAATATACATATCAAAACCACGTAGAAAATATTTTTAAACTATTTAAAATGTAATGTTTTTGTTTCTTGAAGCCAGATGATTAGTGGATTGGGGATATTGAGCTAATTATCTCCAGATAGGAAAAATAAAACAAAATTGAAACTATAGTTGGAGAAGAACAGCTTCTTGGTTCAGATTTGAAAGGTAAAAGGAAAGTTGTTGAGCAGAGAAGGAAGATAGGTCCAAGAAGTCCGTGTTTTGATGTGCAGCTGCACGAGTCTACTTAACAGAGACCGTAGCTCTCTAGCTTTTCTTCTGTCCTCCACAATCACACTCATTTTCCACATCTTTCCTTCCTTCCGCCTCCTTATTTTCATTGTCCGAACATTGTTACCCCCTTCTCATCTCTAAGTCACCGTTTTTGTATTCCCTTTGACTCCTTTCTCTTTTGCTCTCACTAGATCCTCTTCCCCCCCCCCGACACACACACACACACACACACACACACACACACACACACACACACATCCCTATTTTTCCCATCACCAGCCCTTTCCCCCTTCTTGGCCCCCTGGTTGGGGACTCAGGTCCTCAGCGCTGCACGCGAACCGCACGCGCTCACAACAAAAGCCCCTTTCACGGCTCACTGACCCCATGCAATGTCCCAAATCTGTTTCCCTCTTAGGTCTCCCTTTCAGCTCATCTGCGGGTGAACTAGGGCCTGACCGTTACAGCAGCAGCAGGAGCAGCGGGAATGTCCAGCCGCCGGGGAAAAGTAGGGAGGGGGAAGGGGAAATGATCCTTTGGGAGTACTATATGGAAAGCATCTACATGAGTGTAGAATTAGGAGACTAAGAGATGGTCCGAGTCCAGAGGATCAAAGGCTAAACTATTGGGAGAGGAATTCTGTGTCTGGATATCTCCCCAAATGACCTATTTCTCTGGGAAGCAGAAGTGAGCAGTTCTCATTAGTGAAAGGTTCAAGTGTCGTAGAATAGTTTCTCCCTCTCTCCACTCCCTTTCCGCATCTCCCTCCCATCCCCACCACATTTTTTTTCCTTTCAAAAAAGCTGCGACAAGGGAGGACCATCGGATCCCAGAATATGAAAGACAACTGGGTTTGAAGGGATAGGATAAAGGACCGGAAGACAGAGGTCAAAAGAAGCAGGAATATAATAACCCTGAGGGAAAGAGTTTCAGTCATGGCCCTTAGGGTTCTGAAGGTCCCACCTACGTTATTCTTTTAGTAGTTAGCACTGAGGCTAAAAAAAAAAATCGCTTTCTTGGAGTAAGACAACAAGCCCTTAGCGCTGGGACCCAGAGACAACTTGTATCTCTAGGGAAGAGCCGAGCTTTGCCGCCTATTGAGGCTGAGAGGCTTGTAGTTGCTCAAACCTGATCTGGAAGTAACGGAAACGCTATTAGAATGCCTCGCAGTTGTCCAGAGTGCAAAATCCGTCCGATGCAAATCTCTTGGGCTTGCGGCATTATCTTAATTAAGATAATTGATTCATATTGCACCTGCGAGAACGACGGGGAAAAAATGAATCCCTCCCCCCCTTTCCCTCCAAATAGCTTAAAGCTATTGGAGAGAGTAAGCCTTGGTTGTAATTTGGTGAATGATTTAGTACAGTATTGCCACAGCTCTGCTTGTATGGGTCTCTTTTATTTGTTATTTACGTTTTCCTGGCCTTAACCCGAGCCTCTTTAATCCTCCCCCGCCCCCTGAAATTAATGAGGCCTTTGGCACTTCATGTAGTCTTGCTTCCATTTCTTTCCATACAGGCATGTCTCATTTTAAAAACAAAACAAACAGGAAAAAGCCTTTGCAAATTAAAGTCAGTATATCTCGGTAGATTATGGCAAAGTAAGTTTGTCTGTGAGATTACAGAACGGCTTTTCTGCCTCAGATGCTCGCTGAAGGGCTCTGCCCCTATGTTTATTGTGAATGACATGTTTGACCAGAGTTCGCACACCTGTTTAAGGGCAGCCTCGGTAACATATTGCAGTCCAAAGGGGAGTACATAACCAGGTAACTGGCAAGAATTAAATGATTACCAGCCTTCTCTTTTTTTTTAACAACCCCCTTACGTCTCTCTTCCTCAAAAAAAAAAATTTTTTTTCGAATGGAGAGAATTAAGGAAGTTATCTTCAGAACAATAGATCCTCAAAAATGATTGAGGATGGGGGAAAAACGGTGGGGTTCTAGGTAAGCTATAAAGGAGAGTAGGAACTACAGAGGAAGTTAGAGTTAGAGTTAGAGTGGAAAAAAACAGACGGGAAAATGTCATCAGCACCGTGGACAATTCCCGGGCTTCTCCCCGCAATTACCTTCATTTTTCATGCTCAAACAAAAACAAATTTATCATGATTCTTCTTTCCTTCATTTTCTCCCCTCTTTCTTCTCTTCTAAAAAAAACTATTTCTTTGCAAAAGGTTACTTTTTCTTGAGCTTTTTTTTCACCTTAAATTTCAGGACCATTAAAAAAATCAGGATTCTTATATCCTACACTGTAAGCCTATTCCTTTGAAAATAGTTTTAAACTTTGAGACAGACAGAGAGAGAGAGAGAGAGAGAGAGAGAGAGAGAGAGAGAGAGAGAGAGAGAGAGAGAGAATAGACTCCACCTGATGAAGCTGAAATATTGTTGAGAATTTCCAAAATAATCATTGAATCTGATTAGTGAAAAAACTTTTTTTTCCCTTCAGTAACAACTTTTTTCTGGCTTTTAAAGCAAAAACAAAATAAATAAGTTTACTTGAAAGTTCTCTGGTTATCTGAATGAGAAAAGCATATCTTGGAGTGTTTAAAGTGATGTTCTTTATACTAGGCATGAAAATAATGTTATTCCCTTTTCCTTCTATAATTGCAACCCAATATAATTATTTAATTTTGTAAACAATTTCTATTAAGTTAATGGGAAAATAAATCAGCTAAAATTAAGTGATGCTATGATAGTTAAGAGACAGGTTTTTTAATTCTTGAATTACATAATTACTAAATCCATATGAGATTTTTAAATATTACATTTAATTTTAAAAACAAATCTACCTCAAAGTTTTGTAGAAAGATCACTGTGAATCATAACTATTGATGGGGAGAGAGAATAAGAGCTTTTCCAGTGGCTCTCTTTTGTATTGGTGGTAGTTTTCTCCACTTACTGAGGTTTTAAAAAAAACTATTAATAGGAACTAGAATTTTTAAATCAGGTTTGATTTAAGTTGTTATAATGGAAAAATCTAATTAATTTTGATCTATGTATATAGTTTTCAGTTCCCACCTTCTTTAAGTTAAGTATTCTGTTTTCTCTTTTTATAAATGCATTTCCATTTGAATTAAATATTGATAATTTGACCTTTTAGTGTCTTTAACTAATCAAAAGGGAAAAATTCCAAATGTAGATCTAGTGCTTGGCCCTGGTGGGTCTTTCCGCTTGAATAGGCACTGAGATTAAACGAGTCAACTTCCTTTTTCATTGCACTCTCCTTGCACTAATTGCTTATGCAAAAAATGCAGATTTGTATTAATTAGTAACTCCACTGATTAGTTCGGTGGTATTTTCACGTAATAAATCATGCTGCAGACATGCTTTTTGGCACATTACCCAGTGGTGGCTCAGGCTGCAATAAGGTTTTCATATTAAAATAAAATCTCTGACTAAATCTACCTTTCCAATGCAGGTACCATGTGGAACCACCTGCTGTATGCACCTGCCACAGGGAAATTGCTTTGTCTAGGTGTCAAGTCTCTTTTTGAGCCTACAGGAGTATAATCTTATTATAAAGTAAGGCATTATTGCATATAAAAAGTACAGAAATCAGTGAATAAATAAAATTCAAAAATACATCTAGATACTCTAAGATTTATATATTTTATACATTAGACTTCTTGTAGCTGACTGATTGTATGACATTAGTAAAGTTATAAAATGTATACTTATTTGTAATACCTATAAAAACACTGATCTGTTTACTGTGATGGATTTGCTATGATCCTCCTATATTTCTGTGTGAATTAGTTTTTATATTGAGATTATTATGCAAAGCCATTTCATTAGGGGAAAAAAACCATTGGATCATGCTATATGGTTTAGAATTCTAAAGCTCCCTTTGTGATTTGTTCTCACTGACTGTTTTTTATATTGAGTTTAATTTAATGGCTGAACTTCAGTAAAGACCTAAAGAGTTTTGGGGAAAGGTTTAGGGTGTTGTAATAGTAAATTTTGTGGAAAAGGGGACCTTGAAATCAAAATTATAGGATCTAGGCCATAGTACTGACTTTTTTACCTGCTCCTTAGATATCTTTTCTTCAGAAACTTGTAGTAGAAATGAAACTGAATTTAGAATCAGAGAACATGGCTTCCAGTCCAAATTCTGCTATTTGCCACCTGTGTCAGGTTTCTTCACCTTTGTTGGCCTATTTTTTCACACCCATAAAATAAGAGGGCTTGGTTCTCAAAAGTTTCTTCTAAGGTTAATATTTATCCTCTAAATGGAATTAGCCATACTCACAATAAAGGCTTTTTCACTTTATACATCTCATTTGACCTCTACAACAAGCCTGTAAGATAGATAGTAAAGTTATAATTATGCCTATTTTGTAGATGAGGGATTTCAGGCTTAAGGGGTTAATCAAGTGAACTACTAAGAACCAAGACTTAACTCTTGAACTTGAACAGACTTCTAGTACTAAGTCCAGGACTTTTTCTGTCACACCCTTCTGCTTTCAGTTAATATCCCTGTAGGACAAAGAAGTAAATCCAGGTATAATCACTGTTAGAGATTCCAACACATTGGGAGATTAATAAACTCTTTTTACTCTAAGTTGTTATGTCCAAGCATTGAAACTACTTCTACAAAGAAGAGGAAATCTTTTATGATCTGAGAATCTCAGAATCTATGATCCTATATAGGATTATAAACTAAGGCATACAAAAGGAATTGACAAGTTTCACAAATGTATTAATCTTGGGATAATAAGATAAAATAGTGTAGTTGAATAGCCTTTGATCCAGCAATGTTTCTACGGGGCTTATATCCCAAAGAAATCTTAAAGGAGAGAAAGGGATCCATATGTGTAAAAATGTTTATGGCAGCCCTTTTTGTAATGGCAAAAAAAAATGGAAACTGAGTGAATGCCAAATTGTTGGAGAATGGCTGACTAAGTTATGGTATATGAATGTTATAGAATAATATTGTTCTATAAGAAATGATCAGCAGGATGATTTCAGAGTGGTCTGGAGAGATCTACATGAATTGATGCTAAGTGAAATGAGCAGAACCAGGAGATCATTGTACTTGGCAAAAGCAAGATTATATGAAGATCAGTTCTGAGAAATGTGGCTCTTTGCAACAATAAAATAATCCAGACTAGTCTCAATGATCTTGTGATGAAGAGAGCCATCTATACCCAAAGAAAGGACTGTGGGAACTGAGTCTGGATCACAGCATAGCATTTTCCCTTTTTTTGTTGTTGTTTGCTTGAATTTTATTTTCTTTCTCTTTTTTTCCTTTTTGATTTGATTTTTCTTGTGCAGCAAGATAATTGTATAAATATGTATGCATATATTAGATTTAACTTATAATTTTACTATGTTTAACATATATCAGATTACCTGCCATCTAGGGGAAGGGGGAGGAAATTGGAACACAAGGTTTTGTAAGGGTTGATATTGAAAAATTATCTATGCAAATGTTTTGAAAATAAAAAGCTTTAATAAAAATATAAATTAAGGGCTATGTCCACATATATTCCTTAGTCGTTGACTGTATCTGAATGTCACAACTACTCCAGGGAAAAGTTGTGTGCTCTAAAGAAACTATATCACATAATATATGAGGCTCTTCTTCATACCTCATACTCCAGAAAAAAGCTAAATAATCATGAGGAAGTACTTTCTCATGCTCCAAGAAAATACTACTTGTATGAAGTGTATTCATAGGTGATATCAGATGAAATGTCAGTCTGGCCATCAATAAGTATTTATTAAGCATTTATTGCATGCCAGTGTATGATTAATTTAGAACTGTGCCAAATTGTGCATACTCTTTGATCTAGCAGTGCCACTATTAGATCTGCATCCCAAAACTGTGATGTTCTTCTCTAAAATATAATGTTCTCTGGGAGCAAGTTTTTTGGGGGGCTTCTGGAGGCAGTCTTAGTTTCAGTTCGGTTCAATAATCACCTCAAATGCAGACAGCTGTTAAAGTCCAAATCCTTTATTTTCTCCTTCAAAATCTTGGTCTTCCTTGGGCCTGGTTAGCTTTCTTAGAGGCCTATCTCTTTCCTTGGTTCCAAGAGCCCTTGCCACTAATCCTTTGCCTCTCCTAGCTTCAACCTCCAGTCAGCACAAAGGTGGAAGATGGAATGAATCTGACTCCACTTCCGAGAGTGGGTTTGTGGGCTTTTGACTGTGAATCTCCTGGACTGAATCCTGAATTGTGAAAATCCCCAAGTGTGTCCTGGTTGAGGCTCCTAGCTTATATGTGCTCTCTTAAAGGTGTGAATCTTGTGGAACTCTTAATAAGTACTAAGTACATTTAGAGAACTGTCATTGTCTCTGTGATTGTCATCATTGTCTCTATCAATTCCACTGACTTAGCACCTTGTAAAATTCTAACACAAAAAGATTTTTTTTTTTTTTGCTGAGGCAATGGGGGTTAAGTGACTTGTCCAGGGTCACACAGCTAGGAAGCATTTGAGGTCAGATTTGAACTGAGGTCCTCCTGACTTCAGGGCTGGTGCTTTAACCACTGTGCCATCTAGCTGTCCCTCCCCCAAAAAAAGATTTTTTAAAAGGGGGAAAAGAACTTATTTGAATAACAATGTTTATAACAACTCTTTTTGTGGTAGCTAAGAATTAGAAATTGAGAAAATGCCCAAAAAGTGGGGAATGGCTCAACAAGTTGTGGCATATGAATGTAATAAAATACTATTGTTCTACAATCAATGATAAGCAAGATGATTTTAGAAAAACCTGGTAAGACTTACATGAGTTGATATAGAGTGAAGTGAGTAGAAGGGGAAGAACATTGTGCATAGTAACAGCAATATTGTATCATGAACAACTGTGGATAATTTAGCTATTCTAAAGAATACAATGATCAAAGACAATCTCAAAGGACTCATGATGAAAAATGCAATCTGCCTCCAGAGAAAGAATTGATGGCATCTGGAAACAGAGGGAAGCAAACTGTTCTTTGCTTCCTCTTTCCCTGTCCTTCTCTCCCTCCTTTTTCCCCTCCTCCTTTCCTCCCTCCTTCCTTCCCTCTTCTCTCCCTCCTTCTTTCCTTCCTTCCCTCCTTCCTTCCTTTTTTCCTTTCTTCCTTTCTTCCTTTCTTCCTTCCTTCCTTCATTCTTTCCTTCCTTTCTACCATCCTTCCTGCCCTCCTTCTTTCATTCTTTCCTTTATTTCTTTTTGTTTTTTTTCATTTTTTCTTTCTTTCTTGTTTGAATTTTCTCCCACAAAATGCTTAATATGGAACTGTTTTACATAAATCTAGATAAATAAATTAAATTACTGTCTCAGAAAGGAAAGAGGGAGTGATAAAATTTGGAACTAAAATCTTAAAAAAAAGTTTAAAATTGTTTTTACAAAAAGCAGTATTAGTTATATTTAACATGTATGGGACTACCTTCCAGGGGGTGGAAGAAAGGAGGGGAAAAGTTGAAACAGAAATTTTTGCAAAGGTCAATGTTGAAAAATTATCCATGCATATGTTTTGTATATAAAAAGCAATAATAAAAATAAAATTTAAAATGAAAATGCATAAATAAATTTGATATGAAATCATAAAAAATAGTGTTAGTTAAAGACTCCAAGAGCAGCGGGAGAGAGGATAGTGGACCTGGAAATTAGAAAACTATTTGTTAATCTGATATAAATACTGGACTGTCTGATATACTCCCAGAGATGTATCTGAAATATGACAGAGAGGCTCGAGAGAACAGTCAAAGCTGAAGACTACTAATTACTTCTACTAATTCATGTTAAGAAAGGGATTCAGCATATCCCTGATAAAGATTATGGCGTTATCGACTAAAGAACTAAAGAAGGGCACTGAAGTATGAGAGGAGGTGTATGAAGGAGTACATTTGAGTGAGGATCAATAGTGATTGAAACAGAAATAACTGATGAAAGTATATGACATCATTTGGACAGAATAAGAAATTAGAACATGAATTTGAGAAACACATCAAATTTAAAATAAAAATGTGATTTTGTTTTTCCTTTGTTATTTTCATCTCCAGCACCTAAAACAATGATTTTCTAAGAACATAATAAATTCATAGTATTCCTAAAATAAGTGACCAAGAGATGTTTTTTGTCATTCATGCTATTGTACTAAAGGAGACTCCCACTATCTAAATATCTGGTAAACTACTCTCTCCATTCAAAACATAGAAGCTAATAAGTTCATAATGAAATTTTAACCTTAAAAAGATGGAGAAAACAACAAAAAACCTGCTATTCTGATTTTAACTTTCACTAAAAATTTTTTTAAAACTGCTTTTTGGAGTAAAAATGATAGGAAATTTGGGTGTGTGCTCATTCTTTTATAAAGTTTATAATAACAGAGAAGAAAACTGTGATGATATATATCAGGAGTAGCATAGCAGATAGCATAGTAGATTTTTTTGAAAAGGAGACCATTGAGTTTTTTATTGAAAAATCAGAAAAAGAACAAGTAAAATATAATGACGTAATATTTTGAAGGAGAAGCTAGGCTTGGAAAAATGGAAATTTCTCAAGAATAAAATTCTGTAGATTTAAGCAAAAAATGACTTCAATAAGGAAGAGAAAGGGAAACTGCATAAAGTGATGAATATATATGTGTAAGACACCCATGAAAAAATCCTAATTTAAAAAATTTAAAATTACATATGAAAGATAGAAGTAAAAGTAACTGAAAATAAATGTAAAAGAGTCACAGCATTATAAAATTGTAACAGAATTGCTAATGCCTGTAAGGATTAATGAAAGGACAATGACAAATAAAGAAAAACATAATTTTTAGTTTTATTTAGTTTGTTTAATTTAGCTATATTGGGAACAAGTAAAAGACCAAAGAATAAGATTGGTACTTGAAGTAGATGATGCTGATAATAATAAAAGATGAGGAGGAGGCTTACTAACATAATCTTCATTTTATTTCTTTTTTATCTTCTAATTAAAATAATTTTTAATGTGGGAATATACTACAAAAATGTTTAGCAAGACTATTGGGCTTATACCCTAAGGAGATACTGAAGAAGAAAAAAGGGACCTGTATGTGCCAAAATGTTTGTGGCAGCCCTGTTTGTAGTGGCTAGAAACTGGAAAATGAATGGGTGCCCTTCAATTGTAGAATGGTTGGACAAATTGTGGTATATGAATGTTATGGAATATTATTGTTCTGTTAGAAATGACCAGCAGGATGAATACAGAGAGGCTTGGAGAGACTTACATGAACTGATGCTAAGTGAAATGAGCAGAATCAGGAGATCATTATATACTTCATCAACGATACTGTATGAAGATGTATTCTGATGGAAGTGGATTTCTTTGACAAAGAGACCTAATTCGGTTTCAATTGATCAATGATGGACAGAAGCAGCTACACCCAAAGAAAGAACATTGGGAAATGAATGTAAACTGTTTGCATTTTTTGTTTTTCTTCCTAGGTTATTTTTACCTTCTGAATCCAATTCTTCCTGTGCAACAAGAGAACTGTTTGGTTTTGCACATATATCTTGTATCTAGGATATACTGCAACATATTCAACATATATAGGACTGCTTGCCATCTAGAGGAGGGAGTGGAGGGAGAGAGGGGAAAAATCAGAACAGAAGTGAGTGCAAGGAGTAATGTTGTAAAAAATTATCCTGGCATGGGTTCTGTCAATAAAAAGTTATTATAATAAAAATAAAATAAAATAAAATAGAGAAACTGTTAAAAAAAAAAAAAAGAATGTTTAGCAAAAAACGGAAAGACAAAGTAAGTGTAAATTAATATCTAGTTTTCATCTGTGGGCATAAGTCACCAGGTTAAGGAAAATATCATCCTAGAATCATGAACAAACTAGAAGAAGTGATTGTTAAGATGTTATTGATGATCTTTGAAAAATCTTGAATAATGGTAGAGATTCTGTAAGACCAGAAAATGTCAAATGCCCTTATTGTCCAAAAAGGAAAGAAGTAGGTGCTGCAAAATATGGAATTATAAATCTTATTCCTGGTAAAATTTTAGAGCACAATGTTGTGAAATGATAGGTGAGCACTCAGCACTTAAAAGCAGAAATCACAAACATTCAGCACAAATTGATCAAGAACAATTCATGACAGACCAATATCACATTCTTTAAAAAAATAAATAAATTAGTTGATTACGAGAGTTTTGTAGATATAATATGTAGATAAATAAAAGTAAGGATCTGAAGACAAAAGAAGGTGACCTCTCAATACCAGATTTCAGTGAGTCATGTGATCAAATGTTAGGATACTATGTAAGATAAAGAGGTATAGGCTGAATGATAGTATAGTTAAGCGAATTTGGAATTGTTTGAATAATTGAGTTGTTATTAAGGTATTAATGTCAACATGAAGAGGGAGGTGTCTAATAGAGTATTACAGAATCTGTCCTGACATTGTTCAACTTTTTCTTTCAATGATTTGGAACTGGCCTTCTATCAAAAAAAGGTATTTCCTATACATCCTGTTTCTAGGAGAGAAAATACGATGGCAACTGTATTTTTTCTATAATGGTAGGGGCCAAAAACAAAAATATGAGGAAGCAAGGTACTTCAAATTCATTGTCCATGTCTAAGAGCTTTTGAAGTTTAAAGAGAAATAGGGGAAGTATGTTTAACTTCCAGGAATGAGTCACTGTTCGTAGAATTTCACTGACAAAGGAAAGATTTTCAGTGAAGAGACTGCAGAAGGCTTCCTATTGCCCATTGAATCAAATCATAGGGGTAATAGTACACTGCTTTTTTACCTTCTTAGACCTTTTTATTCAATAGATGAGTGTGATATTGAATCTGTATTCCAGTTCTCATTGACCTCTTCAAAACTTTTTCTGTCTGATAATTTCTTTTAATTCCATATCTAGATTAATTAGCTACCACATTTATTTTAGGGTTCTTTTATTTTTAATAGTATTTTTCCCAATTACATGTCAAGACAATATTAATTTTTACAAAATTATGAGTTTCAAATTTTTCTATCTCCCTCCCCTCCTTCCTTTCCTCTCTTCCAAAACTGGAAAGTAATTTAATATAGATTATACATGTGCTATCTTGTAAAACATATTTCCAAATTATAGTTGCAAAAGAAGAAACAGATCAAAATGAAAAGAAACATGAAAGAGAATAAAATGAAAAAAATATGTTTTATTCTATATTTATAGTCTATTGATTTTTTTATCTAGATTTGGATAGCATTTTCTTTCCTTAGTCCTTTGTACTTGTCTTGGATGGTTGTGTTGCTGAGAATAGCTGAGTCATTATAGTTGATCATCAAAAACAATGTTGCTGATATTGTAAAAAATGTTTCTTCTCATTTCTGCTTTGCATCAATTTGTACAAATCTTTCTAGGCTTTTCTAAAATCTGTCCATTCATAATTTCTTTTTTATTTAATACTAATTTTATTTTAAAGCATGACACTTAAGGTCTTGTCTTATTTAAATTTAAGAACCAGGTCAAGGGACAAAATTTAACTATCATATAGAACGTAAGTTGGAAGAAAACTGGCAACAAAAATCTGTGTGAAGGCCAATTTCTTTATCTTCAGTGTTGGACATTTCATTCATAATTTCTTAATGCAAAATAATATTCTATTAAATCCAGATATCACATTCTGTTTAACATACTCCTCAGTTTTCAATATTTTGCTACCACAAAAAGGCTGCTATAAATATTTTTGCACACATATATCCTTTTCTCTTTTTAATTAGATCTTTTGCATACAAACCTAGTAATTGTGTTGCTTGATCAAAGGGTATGCAGAGTTTGGCTGACCTTCAGGCATAGTTCCAAATTGTTCTCCAGAATGGTTGAATCAGTTCATAACTCCATTAATAATGCATTAGTGTCCCAATTTTACCACATCTTCTCCAACATTTATCATTTTTCCTTTTTGTTATATTAGACAATCTGATAGGTGTGAAATTGTACCTCAGAGTTGTTTTAATGTGCATTTCTCTAATCAGTGGCGATTTAGAACATTTTATATGACTATAAATAGCTTTGAAACTGCCTGTTCATATCTTTTGACCATTTGTCAGTTAGGGAATGGCTTATATTCTTATAAATTTCACTCAATTCTTTTTATATCTGAGGAATAGGGCCTTTGTCAGAGATACTTTCCATAAATATTGTTTCCCAGCTTTCTGCTTTCCTTCTAATCTTGGTTGCATTGGTTTTGTTTGTACAAAAGCCTTATTTTAATACAATAAAAATTATCCATTTTGCAGTTTGTAATCTTCTCTATCTATCTCTATATTTAGTCATGAATTCTTCCCTACTCCAGGGATCTGACAGGTAGACTATTCCTTGCTCTTCTACTTTACTTTTGCTTTATGGCAAAACCATGCACCCATTTTAATCTTATCTTGGCACACAATGTGAGTTATTAGTCTATATCTGGTTTGTGTCCTTTTGTTTTAGAATTTTTCCAACAGTTTTTTTTTTTTTTTGTCAAACGGTGATATGTTACTTCAAAGGCTAGAGTCTTTGAGTTTATGAATTACTAGTTACTATGGTCATTGACTATCATGTCTTGCATACTTAATATAGCCAATTGCTCTACCACACTATCTCTTAGCTAGTACCAGGTAGTTTTGAGCATCATTGCTTTATAATATAGTTTGAAATCTGGTATTGAGAGGTCACCTTCCTTTGTCTTCAGATCCTTACTTTTACTCTGTGTGTGTGTCTTCACTTCAAATGTGTTTCTTGTCAAAAACATATTGTGAGATTTTGATTTTTGATTCATTCTGATATATACTTTGATTTTATGGATGACTTCATTCCATTCACATTTACAGCTATGATCACTAAATGTGTGTTTTCCTCAATGTTACTTTTTCTCCTGTATGTCATTTCTCTCTTTTCATAAAATTTTCTTCCTTTTCCAGTGTTTTGCTTATTTCTATCATGTTATGCAACCTCCCCTCCCTTCTGTCAGTCCTCGTGCCCTTACTTAATTTTCTCTCCTCTTACTTCCCTGAAAGGTAAGGTAGATATCTATTTTCAACTGATTGTATATATCATTCCCTCTTTGAGTCAATACTAATGAGAGTAATGCTCAAATAATGCCCATTGCCCACCCTTCCATCTTCTCCTTCACTGTAATAGGTCTTTGTTGCCTCTTCATGTGAAATAATTTACCTTGTTCTACTTCTCTCTTCCTTCTGCACCCAGTGTATTCCTCTTTCTCATCCCTTACTTATCTTTATGACATTTGTTCAAATTCACCTTATACTTGTAACCTTTATCTGTGTATATTCTTCGTAGCTATATTAGTGGTACAATCTGTAAGAATTACAAGTATCATATTCCCATGAAGAGGTGTAAACAATTTAGCTCTATTGAATCTCTTATGTTTTCTTTTCCCTTTTTCCTTGTTTATTTTTCTCTTGGATCTTGATATTAGAGATCAACTTTTTTGTTTAATTATGGTTTTCTCCTTATGAAATCTTTAAATTTTTCTATTTTATTGAATGATCATTTTCCTCCTTGATGTATTATGTTTAATTTAGCTGGGTAGTTGATTATAGGTTGTGATCATATCTACTTTGCTCTAAAGAATATCATGATGTTTTATGACCTCTGATTCTTTAATATTGCAGCTGCCAAGACCTCTGTAATCCTGATAGTGGCTCACTGATATTTGATTTTTTTTCTTTCTGGTTACTTGCAGCATTTCTTCCTTGACCTAATAGTTCTGAAATTTGATTATAATTTTCCTTGGAGTTTTATTTTGTGACCTCTTTCCAGAGGTAATTGGTGGACTCTTTCAATGACTATTTTGCCCTCTATTTATAGGGTATCAAGACAGTTTTCCTTAATAATTACTTGAAAAACTCTGTCCTGGTCCTTTTGTTGATTAGGGCTTTCAAGTGCTGCCACAATTCTGACATGGTCTCTCCTGAATCTACTTTTGAGGTCAGTTGTTTTCCTTATGAAGTATTTTATATTTTCATTTTTTTATTCTTTTGAATTTGTTTGTCTTGATATCTCACAGAGTCAATAGCTTTCATTTGCCTAATTCTAATTTTAAGTCATCATTTTTTTCAATTAGCTTTTGTATTTTCTTTTCTATTTGGCCAGTTCAACTTTTTAAGGAGTTGTTTTCTTCAGTGGATTTTTGTATCTCCGTTGCCATTTCTATTATTTAATTCTACTTCTTTAAGAAATAATATTCTTTTCTTAGGCTGTGGAATTTTTTTCATAATTCTCTTGCATCACTTTCATTTCTTTACCCATTTTTTCTTGTATCTCTCTTTTATGATTTTTAAGTAGCTCTTCCATAAATTCTTTCTGGGCTTGAAATTATTTTCCATTGATCTTTGGGTTTTATCCGTAAGTGTTTTGACATTCTTGTCATTTTCTGAGTTTCTATCCTAATCTTTCATGTCACTATAATAAATTTATATAGTCAGATTCTTTTGTTGTTGTTTGCTCATCTTTTTTGGCCTTTTCCATTTCTTTTAAATTGGAGCTCTGTTTCCAGGGTTAAAGGAATACTGTTTTAAGTTTTCTATTGTGCCAGAGCCTACAGACTCTGACTGTTTATCTGGTATTATACTGATGTTGTCCTAAGAACTACCAAACTTTGTGCTGAGGAGGTAGGGTTGGGATTCTCTAAGAGCTTTTTTTTATCTTTTCCCTATTTTTCTCCCTCCTTCCCTCTTCTCTCTCTCTCTCTCTCTCTCTCTCTCTCTCTTTCTCTCTCTTTCTCTCTCTCTCTCTCTTTCTCTCTCTCTCTCTCTCTTTCTCTCTGTCTCTCTTCTCCTTCTCCTTCTCCTTTCTTCCCTCTCCCTTCCTCTCTCCCCCGCCTTTTTTTTTACATGTTTGCCACTACCTGTGAAGTATCAGAGAAATGCCCTGTGTTTTTATTTCCAGGTCCTGGGTCTGGTAGGGGAGCATGGAAATATTTTTGATAAAATTGTCATAGCCATATAATGTCCAGTTGGAATTAAATGCTCTAATGTCCAATTTGTAGGTGAAGAGGTCAAAGTATAGAGAGGTCAGATTATTTGCCCAAGGTCAGGCCATTTGCAGTTAATTAATTTTCTATGGATTATTCAGTCCTTGAATTCTCTGATGAATTCACAATAGACAGCTGTCCCCCATTGTCACTCTTGAAGCAGAATAGAAAATACTACATACTACAGACAGTAGACAGTAAAGACAGTATGTCTTATTTCATACAAAACAACAGCCATCAACACCCACCCCTCCACACACACACACAATACACAAATTTGGTTTAGCATAGGAGAGTGCTTTGTAAATTATAAAGTACTTTTTAAATGGAAAATACTACCATTATTACTATTGCCATAATTTATTAGGTATGACTGGGTTGCCTAAAGATTATAGAATATGTATCCCATGATAAATTGCATAATTCTATCCAAAGCCAATTTAATAAGTAATAGCCCAGCAGTTTATAAGAATCAATGAAGTTTCCAGTTCTAGGGGTCACAAGGTTGTGGTGGGGGTGGGGACTGTCATCAAGTAAATCTGGTTCAATATACATTTGGATTTTATGATGATTTCATTTTAATCTATTAAATTCACTCTGTTGTAAACCAGATTCACATATTTTTACAAGTAAAGGGTACCCTCATTTTACAAATGAGAACCTCAGATGTTGTGTTCCTAAATAAATTTAGCAAAAAGTTATTTAGCACTTAGTACACTATTGCAAAACCTTGTGCTAAATTTTGGGGGCAGAGTGACAAAATATAAAAGGTACCTGTCTTCAGGGAGTTTATATTCTGATAGAGGCAATGTGTATTCTGATGACTAAATACAAAAGAAGTTGAGAAGAGGGAGGAGAGAGAAACAGATGGGAAGACACAGAGATAGAGATGGAGAACATTAGATATTAATAACTGCAGAGGGGATTAAAGGAGAATTCATGGAGGTGGTGCTTGAGCTGATTCTTGGATAAAAGGTTCTAAGAGGCATAGATGATGAAGTATATTACCGGTATAGACGATTGCTTGTATCATTGTATGAAGGTGAAAGATATGACATCAAGTTCAGGGAACAGCTAATGCTATGATTTGACTGGAACTGATTCTGTATATATCCAGCTTATCTATAATTATTCTCCTGTTGTTTCCTTCATTAGTCTGTGAGTTGAGAACAGGAACTGTCTTTTGCCTTTCTTTGTGTCCCCAATGCTTAGCACAATGTCTGTAGTGAGCACTTAGTATCTATTTATTAACTGACTAATTTAGAGTGCAGGAATGATTTAGTATTTACATAGATTTTTAATGTCTATAAAGAGCTTTGCATATATTATCTCATTTGATTCTCACATAGTCTTCTAAAGTAAGTCTCTATTTTATACTTAGAGAAGCTGAGACTGAAAGAATTTAACTGACTTTCCCAGTCACTCAGCTAATAAATTGTTGAGGCAGGATTTGAATTAAGTTCTACCTCTAGATCCAGTTCTCTATCCACTACACCATCTAAGCTGTAAATATATATTAAAACAAGACTATGGAGGGCCTTAAGTGTCAAACTGGAATGTTTGTATCTTATCCTTTAAAGACCTACCCTTGAGCAGAGTAAAGATATGATCAGATTTGTGCCCAAACAAAATCATGTTGTAACTGTGTACTGAATGGATTGGAAAGGGGAATGAATGCCTGAGGGAGACTCATTAAGAGGCTATTTCAATAATCCAACTAAGAAGTGATAATGAGAAGGTGGTATCTTTCATTTCAGTTACTCTTCTTTAATATGTGATAGGAGAACTTCATATGAGTCTGATTATATACAACCAGGAATTAAAACAATAAAACAATAATGACTATTGAGCATTTGGGGTGAGAAGAAGCAGAAAACTATTATTTGATATATTCAAAACAGTTGCCAAAATATTTATGAAAAAATATTTTTGATTTTAAGTAATTTAACCAGGGTTGGTCTGCCCTAACTTTTATGATTTCTTAGATGAAGAATAAATAAGAGAGATAAAAGTTATTACACTTTTAATATTTGCCAAATATTGACCTGGAGATATAAAAACAAGCCAAGCAAAGGGAGTTTCTACCCTCAGAAAGTTTAAATTCCAATGAAAGAAAATAATATATAAAGGGGAACTGTAAAGCATACTTAGCAAGAAAGAGAGCTGCTGGCAAGGAGGTATAGAAGTCCAAGAGTGAATCTAACCTGGCACATATCTAAAATTATTGTTATAAAAAAGTGAGGATTCTTTTCCATGTTAGAGGTCAAATTCTTCTTACCATAATCAGAATTCAACTATTTTCTTTGTTTCCTTTGGTAATAAATCTATTCCAATTATTTACAGATTCTGGTTGAGCTATGATTTCATTTATAAACTTTCCACAGATTCAGAAAATATGTTTTTCCTTGGTACTTGAGAAGGGGATGAGGCAAAGCAAAAAGAAACAAAAACTGACCATTAAAAAAAATTAAATCTTCCTGATATTCACTTTCTAAAGATGGAAAGACCTTTACTAGTCAACTGTGTTTTCTATTTGGATAATCAGACAAATATATTGACCTGCATAAACATGATAATGAAACAAAGTTTTCTTGCCCTACTGATAGCTTGTGTCTGGTATAAAAAGAATAACTTTGCCTTTCCAACATCTTCTTACTTTTTTCTAGTAATACTTTTATGTTTAAATGAACCACTTAGCCCAGAATTCCATAAGTATAGACAAATTTATATTTAATCACAGTGTGTACGCTATGGGAAATCATTATATTTTATCACATTTATAACTGACATGATAAATTAGTCCATTGCTATTTTCAGAACATTAAAATTCTTTCGTTTCTTTCATTGCCAATAATCAGATGTTCTAAATAAAATTTCCCTTTTCTATTCAAGTAATATTCTGCAATTAAGACTATTCTCTCCCTATTTTTAGCACTTGGATTTTAATAAACGTAATTCTAGAAATCCTTTCTTTTCTTTTAGTAAGTATCTACAAAGACATAATCAAATAACTGAAGCCAAACCACAGTTTTACTATGCACTATAATTCACTTCCCATAAAACATACAGCTTAGTTCTGCTTCTTGTTTTAATGGGAAACGTTCATATGAATTTGTTATTAATAAAATAGAATAATTATAGAATGTATTTTCTATTATCTCTATAAGAATCCCCTCTCCTCAAAATAAAATTATAAAAACACTTCCTAATTTATAAAATTAATAAGCCAGACAAAAAAGTTTATCCATGTTTCATTATAGCATTAATTACAGCATATCTATATTGTAAAAGTGGAAGTTAAATATTCAAAAAATGAAGGGATCATTCAGAAGGAACATCTGAAAAAGGAAAAATTAATAGTATTGATAAAAATAATTAGATTTTATAAACAGATTCTGGGAACTTCAAAGGAATTTTAATAATCATTGGTTGAAATTACATGTTTTTGTTTCCAGTTTATAGGTAAAGAGGTCAAAGATTCATTCTAAAAATAATGTTTTTTAACTGAGGTAATACTCTTGAACTTTAAGGGGCCTCCTCTTCGCAATGACAAATCACTTATTTGTTTGGTAGGAATGCACCTATTGTCCATGTCACAGATTTTTCCTTAGAGATAACTTATTACATCAAAACAGCAAGCCTTTGCCAGGCATTTACCATATGCAAAGTTCTGTGCTACCTTGTATGAGAATATAAAAATATCTAAGGCACCATCCTTAGCTGCAAAGATCTTTCAGTATAATAAAGAACATTAAAGGCATTATATAGTAGAATATCTCAAAATTATAATAGGCAATAAGTGCTATGTGGCATCAATTAAACATAGCAAGCACTTATTAGATATTTATTGGCCAGACAATATCCTGGGTACTAACGATGAAAATAAACCTTTCCTTCAAGGGATTTATGCTCTACCAAAGACAGGGAGAAAGAGAAATGGAGAATATGTACACATATAAGAAAATACAAAATATATACAAATAAAGCATTTTTTTTTCATTTTGGGAAAGAGAACATTAGAATCATAAAAGGCAAAAAGAGCACTTGAACTGAAACTTGAACAGTGATGGTAATGCTATGAGCTAGGGATGATGTGGGAGGTGTGCTGTGCAAAGATGGGGTAGGAGCTGAAATATGCAGCATTGGGAACAGCAGGTGGACCTTGTTTGACAAGAATAGAGTTTGTTAGAGAAAGTAATAGGAAATAAGTCTAGAAAAATAGCTTGGAGACAGAAGTAGAGATCAAAAAGAGAGAGAGAGAGAGACCATGAGCTGTTTTATAGAGAGGTTGCACATGAGAGATGGATAAGATTTGTAAATGCAGATAGAAGTTAGGGGTGAGAATGACCAAACTACTCTAATCTCACATCCAACCTGACATTTGTTGACCATATTCAAAGTAAATTATAGACGTTTTTAAAGAAATATAAGCAGGTCTACAAAGGGTCCACACTTTCCTGTAAAGTAACCTATCTGATCAGTTCTCTATATAGTTTCATTTAAATAGAACCTAACCCCTCTTTTAATAAACCCCAAGATTTCTTGGGAAGGTTTAGTGATTCAGAAGAAAAAAAATTATATATATGGCTATGCCTACCTTCAATCACCAAATGGATGTGGCTTCAGTCAAACTGAGACCTGTTGAAGACCTTAGCTTAAAAAGGCAAAGGTTTCTCACCAAATCTTCAGTTGTCCTGATCTATATCTAGCCACTGGACCCAGATGGCTCTGTAAAAAAAAAAAAGTGAGACAGGTGACTTTGCAGAACCCTCCCTCACTTAATTGCAATTATTTGCATGTCATAGCATCACTTCTCTGATGTCATGGTCCTCTTTGAGAATGAAAGACAAACAACAAAAACAACAATCCATGTTGGTAAAAATAGCATAATAATATTATCCTTCTTTTCAAGAGCTGTGTGAACCTTATATATAATTAATAGTTACTTTGCAAACTGTGACATCTTGTACATGTAAGCTAAAATTAGTTATGTATGCATTCATTCACTTATACATCTAATGAATTATTAACTGTTTATGGTATGTACAACACTGTTCTAGTCACATAAAGTACCAAAATTAGTTAGCTACTTCAATATTTTTGTATGATGATGATGATAGTATTAGCAACTCCATTCTTTTCTTAAACATGAAAATAATTCTTATAACTGTCATTTTTTTCTACTATAACAGCTAAAGATTTACCTATTAGAAGAGATATAACTAGAGAGAGAAAACTGGGGATTTGCCCCAGGGCATCAAATTTAGAGGGGCACTGAAAGCACTGGCAATCTTAAGCAGAGTAGAAACAACTGAACTTAACACCTAGTTAGCAAAAATAATTAATTAAAATAAGAAGCTACCAGATGGTGTGTTTCCTTCC